>NC_086452.1:306673456-306955956 GCF_028390025.1 Pseudophryne corroboree | reverse complement strand
ATATCGCACAGTGTGTATGCCTGCCGTCGGGCGGCCTGGCCCAGGAGGTGAAACACTAGGCAACGTCGCTCATCGAGCAAATCACCTCATGTGTACCCACCTTAACACATAGGTGCAGGGCATGGGGTGTGGGCCAAGTTGTTCTTATCTGCCGTCAAATTCTATTTTTATAGGTTTTATTGTAGAATATGCTACAGAAGGAAGTATTTTATTCTTTTTTTTTTTTTTTAAATAAAATGACCAAACATTTTTTTATATGGTCTTGAGCACAGGTTCTCAAACTCAGTCCTCAGGACCCCACACAGTGCACGTTTTGCAGGTAACTCAGCAGGTGCACAGGTGTACTAATTACATACTGACACATTTTAAAAGGTACACAGGTGTAGCTAATTATTGTGTGATTCTGTGAGACCTGCAAAACATGCACTGTGTGGGGTCCTGAGGACCGAGTTTGAGAACCTGTGGTCTAGAGTCTACTGTATTTAAAGCAAAATGATCATGTGAAAACCTACACAAGAACCAATTGTCTGTCATTATTGTGATCTCATTTCACCAACAAAATTTCCATTCAAGTGTTACTAATTTGCAAGCACTAGTCTGCACATTAAATTCCCAGCTGCTTTCCTTTTTTCAAGGAGAATACTGATTTCAGCGTGATTGGCCTGCATTAGCAAAAAATAGGATTTTAAATACTTACTGGTAAATCCTTTTCTCTTAGTCCATAAGGGATATTGGGAACATAATTAGTACGATGGTGTATAGACGGGTCCAAAGGAGCCAGTGCACTTTACATTTCTTCAATTGGGTGTGCTGGCTCCTATCCTCTATGCCTCCTCCTACAGGTCAGTTATAGGTAAAACAGTGCCCGAAGGAGAATGACATACTTGAGAGAAGGAACATAACAACAAAAAGTGTGGTGAGATTTACACACCAGCACACCAACATATAACCTAGCCAGCAACGTCTGGCAACATTAACAGCAATAGCTGAACAGGAACACATAACAGAGAACCTGCAGAAAGTCACCGCACAGAGGCGGGCGCCCAATATCCCTTATGGACTACGAGAAAAGGATTTACTGGTAGGTATTTAAAATCCTATTTTCTCTAGCATCCATAAGGGATATTAAGAGAAAAAATTGGTACAATGGGGATGTCCCAAAGCTTCCAGAATGTGCAGAGACATCTGGAGCACCATCGCTGCGCTCGCCACGCTACGGGCACGGTGGCGCGCTATGCACGCCACACTATTTTATTCTCCCTCCAGGGGGGTCGTGGACCCCCACGAGGGAGAATAAGTGTCGGTATGCCGGCTGTCGGGCTCCCGGCGCCGGTATGCTGGTCGCCGGGAGCCCGACCGCCGGCATACTGAAGAACACCCAACTGGGTATCCTCTTTGTCCAGGGTATCAAACTTGTAGAACTTCACAAAGGTGTTCTTCCCCGACCAGGTAGCAGCTCGGCATAGTTGTAGGGCCGAGATTCCACGGGCAGCTGCCCAGGAAGAGCCCACCGGTCTGGTAGAGTGGGCCTTCAGAGACTGTGGAACAGGTAAGGCTGCGACGCATAGGCCTGTTGGATAGTAAGCCTAATCTAACGAGCAATGGACTGCTTTGACACAGGGCAACCCTTTTTTCTGCGCATCATACAGCACGAACAAGGAATCCATCTTTCTGATCTGAGCCGTCCTCTTGACATAGATTTTCAAGGCTCGCGCCGCATCCAATGCCTCCAGAGGAGCAGAAGTGCCAGAACTGGACGGAATCACAATAGCTTGAATCAAGTGAAACTCAGAGACCACCTTCGGCAGGAACTGCTGTCTAGTCCTGAGCTCCGCTCTGTTCTCGTAAAAGACCAAGTACGGACTTTTGCACGACAAGGCCTCCAATTCTGAGACATGCCTAACAGAAGCCAGGGCCAGTAACATCACTGTTTTCCACGTGAGGTACTTATCTTCTACCGTCGTCAGAGGTTCAAACCAGGAGGACTGTAGAGAGCGCAACATTACATGCAGATCCCAAGGTGCCGTAGGCAGCACGAATGGAGGTTGTATGTAAAGCACTCCTTGCAAGAAGGTCTGAACTTCCGTCAAGAGAGCCAACTTCTTCTGGAAGAAGAGGGAAAGAGCTGAAATCTGGACCTTAATGTATCCCAGACGTAAGCCTTTATCCACTCCAGCCTGCAGGAAATGTAGGAAACTTCCCAAGTGGACTTCTGCAGAGGGATATGTGCGTTCCTCGCACCAAGAGACATATTCTCCGCCAGATATGATGATAGTGTTTTGACGTCACAGGTTTTCTGGCTAGCACCATAGTGGCAATGACCTTTTTCGAAAGCCCTTTGTGAGCTAGGATGTTTCACTCAACTTCTATGCCGTCAAACGAAGCCGCAGTAAGTCCGGGTAGATGAACGGTCCTTGTTTCGAAGAAGATCCCCTCTTAGAGGTAGAGGCCAAGGGTCCTCAACAGACATGTCCAGAAGAGCCGTGTACCACGCTCTTCGGGGGCCAATCCGGGGCAATCAAGATTGCTCTCACTCTTTGATGCCTGATCTGCTTGAGCACTCTTGGGATCAGCGGAATCGGAGGAAACAGGTAGAGCAGCTGGTAAGGCCAAGGAGATGTCAGTGCATCCACTGCACTCGCCTGAGGGTCCCTGGTACATGAGCAATAGCAGCAAAGCTTCTTGTTGAGGCGAGAGGCTATCAAGTCGATCTGTGGGTATCCCCACCTGTCGATGATCTGTTGAAACACCTGAGGGTATAGTCCCCACTCTCCTGGGTTGAGGTCGTGGTGACTCAGGAAGTCTGCTTCCCAGTTGTCCACCCCCGGAATGAAGATAGCGGACAGTGCTCTTGCATTTCTTTCTGCCCAGATGAGTATTCTTGACACTTCTCGCATGCAAGCCTTGCTTTTTGTCCCTCCTTGTCAATAGATGTACGCCACAGCTGTGGCGTTGTCCGACTGCACCTGGATTGCCTGATCCTAGCATTGAGGGGATGCCTGAATCAGAGCACTGAAGATAGCCTGAAGTTCCAGACCACCTGCCCTGGAACTGCGCCCCCTGGGTGACAGCTCCCCATCTGCTCAGACTCGCATCTGTCGTGAGAAGGATTCAATCCTGAATCCCAAAGTGTCGACCTTCCAGTAGGCACCACAGGAGAGAAATCCTGGCCTGGGGCGACAGCCGAATCATCCGGTGCATCTGAAGATGTGAACCAGACCACTTGTTCAGGATGTCCAATTAGAAAGGTCTGGCATGAAACCTTCCGAATTGTATCGCCTCATACGAGGCCACCATCTTTGGTGGATACATGAGCAGGTCGGAGAACCATGCAAACCATTTCTTGAAGTGATCTCACTTTGTCCTCTGGGAGGAACACTTTCTGAGCTACAGTATCCAGTAGCATCCCCAGAAACAAGAGCCACTGAGACGGTTCCAGGTGGGACTTCTACAGATTGAGGATCCAGCCATGGTGAGACAGAAGTTGGATGGTGCGATCTATATGGAGCAGTAGAAGCTCTCTGGAACTCGCTTTTATCAGGAGATCGTCCAGGTAGGGAATCACGTTGACCCCATGGACCCTGAGCTGAAAAATCATCTCCGCCATCACCTTCATAAACACTGGAGCTGTAGACCGGCCGAAGGGTAACGCCTGAAACTGGTAGTGATCGTTCAGTATGGCGAACCGCAGATAAGCCTGAGGAGGAGGCCAAATTGGGATATGGAGGTAAGCGTCCTTGATATCCAGGGACACAAGGAATTCCTGTGGCTCCAGGCCTGCGATCACCGGTCTCAAAGATTCCATCTTGAATTTGAAAACCTTCAGGTAAGGATTCAAGGACTTCAGATTCAGAATGGGTCTCTCCGACTCGTCTGGTTTTGGTACCACTAACATACTGGAGTAGTAACCTTGTCCTTGTTGTTGTAGGGGTACTGGAACAATGACCTGGGACTGGACCAACTTGTTAATGGCCAGTAGCAGCATACCTCGCATATTTTCCAAAGCTGGTAAGCCTGATTTGAAAAATCATTGGGGAGGAACACCGTCAAACTCCAGCTTGTAACCCTGAGAGATAAGGTCCCTTACCCAAGCATCTTGGCAGGAACAATCCCAGATGTGGCTGTAGTGATGTAATTGAGCTCCCACCACGAGATCCCCTCGGGGTGGGTGGGCACCGTCATGCTGAAGTCTTTGCGGAAGCTGAACTTGTGCTTTGATCCTGAGATCCGGCGGTGGCTGGTTTCTTAGGCTTTACTCTGGTGCCTCTAGCTGCATTGGAGGCTCCCCTGGCCCTAGATCAAAATCTGGAGGACCGAAAGGACTGAGTAGAGTAGACGGTCCTGGGTAGGTACGTCTAGCAGGTGGAGCTCCTGAAGGGAGAAACGTGGATTTCCCAGCAGTAGCTTTGGAGAGCCATGCTTCCAATTCCCCTTTCAAAGAGCCATTCACCTGTGAAGGGAAGAGATTCCACATTACATTTGGCGTCTGCGTCAGCAATCCACTGACGCAACCATATGGCTCTGCGCACGGACACAGCCATAGCAGAGGTCCTAGCATTAATATTGCCAATCTCTTTAAGGGAGTCACAGAGGACTCTTGCTGTGTCCTGAATGTGTTTTAGAAAAGTTACAGTAGTAACCATGGTCATATCACCTGAAAAACCTTTCTGAATTTGAGTAGCCCAGGAATAAATTGCATGTGTCATCCAGCAACCTGCAATGACCGGTCTTTGAGCTATACCTGCAGCAGTGTAGATAGCTTTTAGCATGGCCTCAATTTTCCTATCTGCTGGGTCCTTTACTGTAAAGGAGCCCGAAGCAGGAAGTACCGCTTTTTTAGAAAGGCGAGAGACTGAGACATCCACTGCTGGAAATTCTTGCCAGAATTTTCTGCCTTCAGGGGTAAAGGGGAATGTATGCAGAAACTGTTTGGACACCTGATATTTTTTATCTGAATTTTTCCAGGCTATATTAAATAAGTCATCCAATTCCTTGGAATCAGGAAATGTGAACGTCAGTTTGTATTGTGGGAGGAAAAATGACTGCTGAGTATTAGCATCCTCCAGGGGGAGCTTTAACACATCCCGAATAGCCAATATGAGGGGTTCAATAACCTGGGTAGGGGTGTAATCCCCACTTATGGGGTCCACATAATCCCCATCATCCTGTATTTCATCATCAGTATCTGATAGGAGTACAGGTAGAGCACGTTTTTGTGACCCTGTAGCAGACAGGGGGGAATGTTTAGCAGTTAGACTTGCCACTGTTTGTTGTAGTTCCTGGGTCTTATTGGCATTTACAGTGAGTTGAGATGACATATCAGACATCATAGTTTTTATAGCCCTCAACCAGGAGGGCTCTGGACTCTCCCCCACATTGTTATCAGCATTTTGTGATGACTGACTACACTGCTCACATGATATTGAGCCAGATAAACTAAGAGAGAATCTAGCATTACAAACAATGCATAACTTCTGTTTTACCATATTGAATAAGAAAAACAGGTACAATACACATACAACACAGCCTGAAATACAACACAAGCGTGTCCTATTGCATGTGAGAGAAGACACAGGAGAGAGAGGACACCAGCGCACCCAGCGCTGCACAGCCCCAGTATGGCTGTCAACGTTTTATATGTAAACAACAGTGAATCTGTATTATGAAAAATCCCTCAGAGGGATGTTACGTGTGCACACTATAGCAGCTCTCCCCCTCTACCAGTGATCCAGGGACTTTTATGGAGGAGCTGTTGAGGCTGCTGCTATGCAGAGGAAGGCGCCAAAATGCTGCTAAGCTCGCTCTCATGTAGCTCTGTCCTCCGTCATGGCGTCGGAGCTACTGTTTTATATTTATACTGGCCAAAATGCTTGGTACAATGCATTTTAGCCAGTCTCACACAGGGGCTACAGTGGGTCTCACCTGCACTTCAGCCGCACAGTGAACCGGGGGACCCCCATAGTGAGGTCCCTGGCGTGTACTCACAACCGATGATCACCTTCAGGCAGCGTTAGGGGTGTGCGGCATGCTGTGGCTGCGACAGGCAAAGCGCCATGCTCCGCTGAACAAACAGCCCCTCACGACGGTGGTCCTGCAGCGGGGAAGCGGCTCTGCACCTCAAGAGTTCGGTGACCGTCCCCTTCCTAACTCCCACGGTGCAGGTATGTTGTTTCCCAACCAGCATACCGAAAGAAATTAAATTTTAAAGGAAATTGAAGAAAAACTGGAGCTTGCAGAGTGTGCATCCTCTCCTGATGGCACTTTTTTCTAAACTGCCTGTGGGTGGGGGCATAAAGGGGAGGAGCCAGCACACCCAGTTGAAGAAATTTAAAGTGCACTGGCTCCTTTGGACCTGTCTATACCCCATTGTACTAATTCTGTCCCCAATATCCCTTATGGATGCTAGAGAAAGATGAACATGTAAAATGCTGAAAGTTTACATTTAAATAATAACATGCACTTAGAACTTTTCCCTTTGCAAAGCTAAACTGTTCTTGTATTAATAATTTATAGGTAGAGCTTAATGTTAACTGTATATTTAAGGAGGAACAATAATTGACTTTGTATGTGTTTAGTTTTTGCTCTAACAAATTGATCCTTTATTGTAGGTTCCTCCTGCGCTTCTATGGTTACTAAGAAGCCTATTCCCTGGGGCATGATATAAATTAGTGCAATTGCTATAAATAGAGATGCAGCACATTATAAATAAATGCAGCACATTATGAGGCATACACATTAGGAGCTTAGTTTATAGAACACTGTTGAAAATATTTTTTCTCACTTTGCAGCTCCTAGTTTCAAAAAATATGTATGTGTAATAATGTTATACAAGTAAGCTCATTATGATTTGACTAATAATTTGGACCTCTCATTCACAAGGTCTTGCCCACCTTTGTATCTCTGTCTCCCCATGTTTTTTTTGTTTCTTTCTCATCTCTAGCCCTCCTCTGTCTCTCATCTGTATGTCATCTCTCCTATCTGTCTCTCATCTGTATGTCATCTCTCCTATTTGTCTCTCTCATCTTTGTTTCCCATACCACCTGTCCCCCACCCTCTGCCTTTTGATCATCTTTCATCATTCCTCCCATTTTGTCTCTCATCTTTTCCTTCCTCCATTTCTCTTTCACATCTCTGTCCTCTACCCTCATCTTTCTATGTCATATGTACCAGTGTTTCCCTAATTCTTTTCCCCAAACCTCCCTACAAAGGAGAGAGGCCCCGGTTCACATGAACAGAGGACAGAACACTAGGAGCAAGGGGGCAGGAAGGGGGGAGGGGGCTGCAGGAAGCAGGGTGGTAACTGGGGGTGGGTTCTGACAGAAGGGTACAGGTCTCCATTCTGCTTTCACTGATCCCAGTGCTCTGTCCTCACTGCAGGCCTCTCTCTTCCTGCCCTTAGCAGCCTGTAAGTGGTCTGAGGGGTATGGCCTCTCCTAAGTTCTAGTGCGCTGCCGCTGGACAGACAGTTAAGGAAATTATATTATAGATTCAAAAGCATCAACACATTACACAGCATTGAGGGTTAATATGACCAGTATGCAAATGACAGCAAACATGGCACTTCCAAATGAGTTTATAATTTGAGGTATTGGGAAAAATGAATACAGAAGGTGGCTGAATAAACAACTATTGGTGGGGAAAGTGAGTGTGGCTACTGTAAGGCTGAACTATTATCACTCATTATTGGTGACTGGCATTTTGATGTAACTACCTCAGCTGGAGCAGTGTAATGAGGAGAGATAAAAATAGTGGAAGGTAGAGACATGAAAGATAAACTGGTCACTTTAAAGTATAAGACAGTTGCTGGCAACCATGCCCTTCATCTGGCAACAGTAACTGATCATCAATTCCCCCTGCGCTCTGCATGTGCGTGGGGGGGGGGGGGGGATATGGCAAAGGGGGAGACTCCCAGGGGAATCAATAATAATTGGGGGTGGGTTAATATAAAATAAAAGATGCTGGTGGGGTGTAAAGTAATAATTAAAGAAATACGTGGGTCACAGGGTAGGATGGGGTGGGGGGGGGGGGGGGTTCCAAAAAAATTACTTTTAAGCTTCAGTAGTAATTTAAAAAAAAACAATGCCAGAGTGGTTTTGTGGGGAGAATTGTCAGTTAAGTGGTTAACCGTTTGATACTTTACATTCTTTCTCCCTTACCTTATGGTTGTCTGCTAGAGTAGAGTATATGTCTGCTTAGTTTTCTTTCAAATTAATTTTTGCACAAGTTGTGCGGACAACTCCTCCTACCAAGCAGGCTGTGTCTGTCAATATTATCAAAAGAGACGCTCTACCACTGATCAGTGATCCACATATCAAAGCACCAAATGAAAGAGGCTCATCAACTGTTGGGAAATGTCAGACTTGGAGAAACTGTTAGCACAAAACAGTGCACATGACACCAATCCATGCCCTGGCAGCATGTCAAAAATATTTATGGGGTACATTTTACCCAACTCTAATGACATATTTCCCAAACCCATAAATAGGGCACAGTCTAAATTGCTCCACAGCTACTTTGTTCCAGGTGACAGCAGGCAAATAAACTGGCCTGAGATACCAAAATTCTAAGTAATGTAAGATTGGTAGTCCAGTAAAAGTTATGGTGTGATGACATTTCATGGCACCACCTTTTAATTTCCCACATCTTTAGCAAAATTTTAATTATTTGGAAATAGTATACTTTTTTGGCTTCTATATACTTATTTTCAAAAAAAATTTAACTTTTAGAATCTCAATAGTAACAATAAATGGTTAGAACTTCATCTAGTGCACAGAAAATTTGAAAAAAGAATTGTGCAGCTGGTCAATTTTCCAAAAGCAGGAAAGTTCCCTGGGAAAAAAACACTTGAAGTGCCACCAGAATCCTTCTACTCCAGCGAAGTGTAGTAACTGACATATCATTGATTTCACAAGTGGACAGAAGACATCTGGAGAAATGTTAACCCATGCCATCTAAATAGCTTTCCACAGCTCTCTGATATTTGTAGGTGCAGGATCTTGGGTACAAATTGACCTCTCCACTATGTCCCATAAATGCTTTATTGGGTTCATGTCGGGTGAACGCGGTGGCCACACCATTTGTTGGGACACTGTTGAATCTCAAAAATAGCATCTTATTGGCTGTCTGTCACGTGTTAGCAAATAAGAAAAAGCCAAATAAATCCGAACTTGCAGTAAATTAGTGGTAAGAACCAAGTAAAATCCAAACATGCACATCTCTAGTTTAAACCAGTGATGTGATGTTTGGATTTACTGAGATCTCAAAAACAGCAACTTATTGGCTATCCTGCAGTCACGTGTTTTGGATAGCCAATAAGGAAAATCCGGACAAATACATATGTACTAACATATGCGATCAGCATTGCGGAGGACAGCTCTTCCGATAAAAGCTGTCTTCCGCGATGCACAGCGGCAGCCTGACTTCCGGGATTCGGCCCCAGAAGTCAGTCTGCGCATGCGCGGGGTGACGGGGGGCGGCTGCAGGACATGCTGGGAGGGATCCGATCGGATCCCTCACACAGCGCCGCGGAGAGAAGCCCATAGGCTTCTATGGAGTATCGCCAGCTAACGCTGGCGAACCCCGCCGCGACGCTGACCTGGCGGCCGGGGGATAGTACATCAGGAAAATGCGGTAAACAGGGGGTTTACCGCATTTTCCGCTTAGTACATCCCGCCCAATATGTCTAAAATTGATTGATTAATATGACATTCCATCTCTATTAGCACTGCAAAATAGTAATTTTGCATACCGTGACAATGCTGTCATGTGACATTTCAGTCACTAATGGCACAGCATACAGTTAAAACTGTATCTATACAGATATACAAATGTACTTAATATAAATTCACAGGGGGGGTAATTCCAAGCAGGATTTTTGTTAGCAATTTGGCAAAACCATGGCCCTCATTCCGAGTTGTTCGCTCGTTCTTTTTCATCGCATCGCAGTGAAAATCCGCTTAGTACGCATGCGCAAAGTTCGCACTGCGACTGCGCCAAGTAACTTTACTATGAAGAAAGTATTTTTACTCACGGCTTTTTCTTCGCTCCGGCGAACGTAATGTGATTGACAGGAAATGGGTGTTACTGGGCGGAAACACGGCGTTTCAGGGGCGTGTGGCTGAAAACGCTACCGTTTCCGGGAAAAACGCAGGAGTGGCCGGAGAAACGGTGGGAGTGCCTGGGCGAACGCTGGGTGTGTTTGTGACGTCAACCAGGAACGACAAGCACTGAAATGATCGCACAGGCAGAGTAAGTCTGGAGCTACTCTGAAACTGCTAAGTAGTTAGTAATCGCAATATTGCGAATACATCGGTCGCAATTTTAAGAAGCTAAGATTCACTCCCAGTAGGCGGCGGCTTAGCGTGTGTAACTCTGCTAAATTCGCCTTGCGACCGATCAACTCGGAATGAGGGCCCATGTGCACTGCAGGGGAGGCAGATATAACATGTGCAGAGAGAGTTAGATTTGGGTGGGGTGTGTTCAATCTGCAATCTAATTTGCAGTGTAAAAATAAAGCAGCCAGTATTTACCCTGCACAGAAACAAAATAACTGACCCAAATCTAACTCTTTCTGCACATGTTATGTCACGATCCGGGTATCTGGACGCCATTTCTTACCTATCAGATGCCTCCTAAGGCTGGCTCAGCGCTCCAGGACCGGATCCCATCTGTTATCCTGATGTGCACATTCCCGCATCCTCTCCTGTCTCTCTGGACGCAGTCACAGTAACGCCTTATACATCTGGCATGGCGTCTTCCGCGGCCTCCGCCGCCGTCCCTGAGCTTCTGCATTCAGAGTGGCGATTACGTCAGCCGCGGCCTCCGCTGTGTCCGCGTGGCCGGATGTGCATCTGTCAGCCTGACGTCTCCTGTCTCCGGTGGCCGGCGCCGCCATTACTGTTTTCCAGACCACATGGATTACAATCCAAACTTCCCTCCAAGTGTCTGCATGGGCGCAGCCATCTTGGATTCTGTCAGCTGATCTTTCCTACCAATCCGTTGTCAGTATTATTAATTTGCATAATTGCCTAGCCAATGCCTTCCTTGCTGCAGGTATAAATAGGTTGTGCCTGAGCAAGGAAGGCGTCAGTGCTTTGGTTGTCAAACCTAGTTCCAGTTTGTCTCTCTTCTGTGAATGTCTTCCAGGTTCCAGCTCCTGTCTCCAGACTTCTGCTATAGAGACCCGCACCAGCATTCCATCTGCGGTGTAGCCTGACTCTCCGATCCGTTCTGGACTCACCTGTTTCTAGCTACAACATCACCTGCTTCCAGCTCAGCTTCCAGCAGTGTACAGCTTCTCTTAAAGGGCCGGTGTCCTTTCTGCAGTTTACCACTCTCCACCGGTATTATTATTTCTCCGCTCTCAAATTCTACATTTCATCTACATTGCATCGCTCTCAAGCTTTATTTATTATTTAACTGGTTCCAGCCAGTATCCACTCCGTGCCAACACCTGTCTGGTTCTAACCAGTACCCACAGCAGCATTTTATCTACAGCAGTCCAGCTTTCCCTGGAACACCAGCTGGTACGACCCTGGGCTTTCCTCATTGCTACAGTTGAGCCTGGTAAGGACTTTCCAACTTGCAGATAATAAGAACTGTCTCATACCACCAGAGCTCTGTGGCCCCTGCCACCCTGTAGTACCCAGGAACTGTATTATTATTTCTCTGCTGATTTTTATGTTACTTTTTACTGCTACTGTGATGCATGGAGTTTGTCATAAATAAATATCATTGACTTTTACTCAAGTTGTCGTGGTCACGCCTTCGGGCGGTTTCTCTTCATGTTACTTACATGTCCAGGGGTCTGATACAACCTCCTAGGTTCCGGTACATCTCAGCCCCTACAACTGAGGCTGCCTTCCGTCAGCTCAGGCCCTCAGTTGTGACAGTAAGCACTGACCTAATGAATCCAGCCGGAGACCAGGATCAAGCGGCCAGGCCGATGCAAGAACTGGCAGCCCGACTTGAACATCAGGAGGCTGCACAGGGCCACATCATCCGTTGTCTCCAGGATCTCTCTACTCGGCTGGATGGGATTCAGACAACTCTCCGTGGATCAGACGCCTCTGGGGCGTCAACCACAGTGACTCCAACTATAACCCCACCCACCTTACCCGTTTCTGCTCCACGTCTTCATCTTCCAACGCCAGCAAAATTTGACGGATCTCCAAGATTCTGCAGGGGATTTCTCAACCAGTGTGAGATTCAGTTTGAGCTACAACCTGGCAATTTTCCCAGTGACCGTACAAAAATTGCCTACATCATCTCTCTTCTCAGTGGCTCCGCCCTTGACTGGGCATCACCGTTATGGGAGAGGTCCGACACCCTGCTATCTTCTTACACTGCATTCGTGTCAACATTCAGGCGCATCTTCGACGAGCCAGGCCGGGTAACTTCAGCTTCGTCTGAGATTCTCCGTTTACGCCAGGGATCACGTACTGTAGGACAATATCTTATACAGTTCCAGATCCTGGCATCTGAACTGGCATGGAACGACAAGGCCCTGTATGCTGCATTCTGGCATGGTTTATCCGAGCGTATTAAAGATGAGTTAGCTACCAGAGACTTACCCTCCAAGTTAGATGAGCTAATCTCACTTTGTACGAAAGTTGACTTACGTTTCAGAGAGAGAGCAATTGAGCGTGGAAGATCATCTGCTCCAAAATCTTCTGCTCCTCCTCCTCGCCAACTGTCACCAACTAAAGATGAACCCATGCAAATTGGCCGTTCCCGTTTAACTCCTGCTGAACGCCGAAGACGTCTCTCTGAGTCTCTTTGTCTTTACTGTGCAGCTCCTTCTCACACCATCAATGCCTGTCCCGAACGTCCGGGAAAACTCCAAACCCTAGCTCGCCCAGGAGAGGGCCGGCTAGGAGTAATGATCTCCTCTCCATCTCCTCATGATTGTAATCTCCCAGTCTCGCTTCAAGTTGCTCAACGTTATCGGAACGTCATTGCCCTCCTTGATTCCGGAGCAGCTGGGAACTTTATTACTGAAGCCTATGTTAAACGGTGGTCCCTACCCACCGAGAGACTTCCTTCCTCCTTTTCCTTAACTGCCGTGGATGGCAGTAAAATTTTTGATACTGTTATTGCTCTAAGGACTCTACCAGTTCGTCTGAGAGTGGGAGTTCTTCATTCCGAACTTATTTCACTTTTAGTCATTCCAAGAGCCACACATCCTGTGGTCCTGGGCCTTCCATGGCTCCGTCTTCACAATCCTGCAATTGATTGGACGACTACGCAAATTCTGGCATGGGGTCCCTCCTGTGCTGAGACATGTTTGTTTAAAGTGTTGCCTGTCTGTTCTTCCTCCCCCAGGTCGTCTGATGTTCCACCTCCTCCATATCAAGATTTCACGGATGTGTTCAGTAAAGCTTCTGCTGATATCCTTCCTCCTCATAGAGAATGGGACTGCCCGATTGATCTCGTTCCAGGGAAGGTTCCACCTCGAGGCCGAACTTATCCGTTGTCTCTGCCTGAGACGCATTCTATGGAGGAATACATTAAAGAGAACCTAGTAAAGGGGTTCATTCGACCTTCTTCTTCTCCAGCCGGCGCAGGCTTCTTTTTTGTAAAAAATAAAGATGGTGGTCTGCGGCCGTGCATCGACTACAGAGGTTTGAACGACATTACCATCAAGAACCGTTATCCTTTACCCCTGATTACTGAGCTCTTTGACAGAGTTAGCGGAGCTACCATCTTTACAAAGCTGGACTTGAGAGGTGCATACAATCTCATCCGGATCCGTGAGGGTGACGAGTGGAAGACCGCATTTAACACCCGTGACGGACATTATGAGTACCTCGTCATGCCCTTCGGATTGAGCAATGCTCCAGCTGTCTTCCAGCATTTCGTCAATGAGATCTTCAGAGACATTCTATACCGTCATGTCGTGGTCTATCTAGATGATATCCTCATTTTTGCCAACAATTTAGAGGAACATCGTTTTTGGGTAAAGGAGGTTCTGTCCCGTCTCCGTGTCAATCATCTCTATTGCAAAGTAGAGAAATGCGTCTTTGAAGTCAACTCCATTCCGTTTCTAGGGTACATTGTGTCCGGTTCCGGACTAGAGATGGATCCTGAGAAACTACAAGCAATCCAGAATTGGCCGGTACCCTTAACCCTCAAAGGGGTCCAGAGGTTCTTAGGGTTCGCCAATTATTACCGAAAGTTTATACGAGACTTTTCCACCATTGTGGCGCCTATTACTGCTTTCACCAAGAAGGGTGCTAACCCGTCCAAGTGGTCTGAAGAAGCCATGCAAGCTTTTCATCTTTTAAAACAGAGGTTCATCTCTGCGCCTGTCCTGAAACAGCCTGACATCGACTCTCCTTTCATCTTAGAGGTGGATGCCTCCTCCGTTGGAGTAGGAGCGGTGTTATCTCAGAGGGCTAAAGATGGCCATTTACATCCTTGCAGTTTCTTCTCACGGAAGTTCTCCCCAGCGGAGCGCAACTATGCCATTGGCGACCAGGAGTTGCTAGCCATCAAGCTCGCTCTAGAGAAGTGGAGATATCTGTTGGAGGGAGCTTCTCATTCTATCACCATCCTTACAGACCACAAGAACCTTCTATATCTGAAAGGCGCACAATGTCTCAACCCTCGTCAGGCCAGATGGGCACTTTTCTTTTCCAGGTTCGACTTTAAACTCCAGTTCTGTCCGGGCTCTCAGAATCGCAAGGCCGATGCCCTTTCCCGCTCATGGGAGCAAGAAAATGAGTCAGAGTCTTCAGACAAGCATCCTATTATAAATCCGTTGGCATTCTCCACGGTAGGGATGGACTCTACGCCCCCATCAGGGAAAAGTTTTGTGAAGCCGACACTAAGGAAGAAGCTCTTGCATTGGGCCCATGCTTCCCGCTTTGCCGGACATACAGGTATCCAAAAAACCCTGGAGTTTATCTCTAGGTCCTATTGGTGGCCAACTCTGAAAAAGGACGTTTTGGAGTTTATTGCATCTTGCCCAAAGTGTGCTCAACATAAAGTATCCCGCCAGTCGCCTGCGGGGCAACTGGTTCCACTATCTGTTCCCCGTCGACCATGGACCCATTTGTCGATGGATTTTATTACAGATTTGCCCATGTGCAACAAGTTTAATACCATCTGGGTGGTAGTTGACCGGTTCACCAAGATGGCACACTTCATTCCTCTCACCGGTCTTCCGTCAGCTTCCAAGTTGGCTCAAGTATTCATACAAGAGATCTTTCGACTCCACGGTCTTCCAGAAGAAATTATCTCAGATCGAGGAGTTCAATTCACAGCCAAATTCTGGCGAAGTTTATGTCAAGTCCTCCAAGTCAAGCTAAAGTTTTCCACGGCTTACCATCCTCAGACCAATGGTCAAACTGAGAGGGTGAATCAGGACTTGGAGTCCTTCCTCCGCATCTATGTGTCCTCCTCTCAAGATGACTGGGTTCAATTACTTCCCTGGGCCGAGTTCTGTCATAACAACCAGTATCATTCTTCATCTTCTTCAACACCATTCTTCACCAACTTTGGATTCCACCCTAAAGTCCCTGAGTTCCAACCGCTTCCAGCAACTTCTGTTCCCGCAGTGGATATCACCTTGCATCAGTTTGCCAATATCTGGAAGAGCGTACGATCTGCTCTGCTCAAGGCATCGTTCAGGTACAAGAAGTTTGCGGATAAGAAGCGTCGGGCAGTTCCTGCTCTCAAGGTGGGTGATCGGGTATGGTTATCCACGAAGAATTTGAGGTTAAGAGTTCCCAGTATGAAGTTTGCACCTCGCTACATCGGTCCTTTTAAAATTGATCAAGTCATCAATCCTGTTGCTTACAGACTCCAGTTGCCTCCCTTCTTAAAAATACCCAGGACATTCCATGTTTCCCTGTTGAAACCGCTGATCTTGAATCGGTTTCATTCCTCACTTCCTCCAACTCCGAAAGTCCAAACTCAACGAGGCGTTGAGTATGAAGTAGCCAAGATCCTGGACTCACGTCACCGTTACGGTCAACTTCAGTATCTTATTGACTGGAAGGGTTATGGCCCTGAGGAACGTTCTTGGACCAATGCTTCTGATGTCCATGCTCCTGCCTTGGTCCGGAGATTCCATTCCAAGTTTCCTCAAAAGCCAAAGAAGTGTCCTGGGGCCACTCCTAAAGGGGGGGGGTGCTGTCACGATCCCGGTATCTGGACGCCATTTCTTACCTATCAGATGCCTCCTAAGGCTGGCTCAGCGCTCCAGGACCGGATCCCATCTGTTATCCTGATGTGCACATTCCCGCATCCTCTCCTGTCTCTCTGGACGCAGTCACAGTAACGCCTTATACATCTGGCATGGCGTCTCCCGCGGCCTCCGCCGCCGTCCCTGAGCTTCTGCATTCAGAGTGGCGATTACGTCAGCCGCGGCCTCCGCTGTGTCCGCGTGGTCGGATGTGCATCTGTCAGCCTGACGTCTCCTGTCTCCGGTGGCCGGCGCCGCCATTACTGTTTTCCAGACCACATGGATTACAATCCAAACTTCCCTCCAAGTGTCTGCATGGGCGCAGCCATCTTGGATTCTGTCAGCTGATCTTTCCTACCAATCCGTTGTCAGTATTATTAATTTGCATAATTGCCTAGCCAATGCCTTCCTTGCTGCAGGTATAAATAGGTTGTGCCTGAGCAAGGAAGGCGTCAGTGCTTTGGTTGTCAAACCTAGTTCCAGTTTGTCTCTCTTCTGTGAATGTCTTCCAGGTTCCAGCTCCTGTCTCCAGACTTCTGCTATAGAGACCCGCACCAGCATTCCATCTGCGGTGTAGCCTGACTCTCCGATCCGTTCTGGACTCACCTGTTTCTAGCTACAACATCACCTGCTTCCAGCTCAGCTTCCAGCAGTGTACAGCTTCTCTTAAAGGGCCGGTGTCCTTTCTGCAGTTTACCACTCTCCACCGGTATTATTATTTCTCCGCTCTCAAATTCTACATTTCATCTACATTGCATCGCTCTCAAGCTTTATTTATTATTTAACTGGTTCCAGCCAGTATCCACTCCGTGCCAACACCTGTCTGGTTCTAACCAGTACCCACAGCAGCATTTTATCTACAGCAGTCCAGCTTTCCCTGGAACACCAGCTGGTACGACCCTGGGCTTTCCTCATTGCTACAGTTGAGCCTGGTAAGGACTTTCCAACTTGCAGATAATAAGAACTGTCTCATACCACCAGAGCTCTGTGGCCCCTGCCACCCTGTAGTACCCAGGAACTGTATTATTATTTCTCTGCTGATTTTTATGTTACTTTTTACTGCTACTGTGATGCATGGAGTTTGTCATAAATAAATATCATTGACTTTTACTCAAGTTGTCGTGGTCACGCCTTCGGGCGGTTTCTCTTCATGTTACTTACATGTCCAGGGGTCTGATACAACCTCCCAGGTTCCGGTACATCTCAGCCCCTACAACTGAGGCTGCCTTCCGTCAGCTCAGGCCCTCAGTTGTGACATGTTATATCTGCCTCCCCTGCAGTGCACATGGTTTTGCCCAATTGCTAAAAAAATCCTGCTGCGATCAACTTGGAATTACCCCCACGGTTTTAAGAGTCTGTGAGTATGGGATGCCGACTACAAATGTCACTGTATTCATTACCACAGAAAGCTCCTTGTATGGAACTACATTTATAGTCTACCATCCCCCTTCTTTACTGCTTCTCAGATTTCACTCTGAAATGCTTGGCTGACTGAGAAATGTGCAAGTTGTGAAAGGTTGTAATAACTGTCTAATAAAACACAGACAAATTTTTTTTTTTTTAGTTATGTGTGTGGTACAAGTAATCAGTAATTTATTACAGTCATAGATCTAGAACGGTCTCTGTAAATAAAGCTGAACCTATGCAATCTGATACTGCTTATTCCAATTGCAGAGTGTCTTTCTTTTCTCAACTAGCCTTCACTGCAGACCGTCAGGCTGAGTCAAATAAGCAAAAGTGTATTTTCACTATACAAGGAAAACTGGTAGAGACTCTATAAGTATAAGATTCTGGTAGCCTGGTTACTCTTCTAAAAGCCAACATGGTGAACCCATAAACCATATGGGGAAAACTGTTTGTGTGACTTACAGACATGGGGATACTTAGTATGTTACTGAAGAAGTGAACATAGGTGGTTTCACTGTAGTCTCTGTGGGTTTCGTTCCTGGCTTGATGTATGATGCAATGTTGGGGAGATATTTTGCCCACTTCTGGAAGTTGTGGGACAGTCGATTTATTACAAAAGTAAATAACCCAGACCCGTTTGAGAAGGTTACTGATACAATGGCAGTGGGAGTGTCTTCCGAGTCTGAATAGTTACCTTTTTCAAGCAGGATTGGGGAGCCAGAGAATGATGAGAGCAGATGTGGGGCACAGAATGATGTACCTCCTACTGAAATAGGAAATGTTGCTGAATCAGTTGATCGTCTGCCTAATCTTGAAGTCAGAAAGGAGAGTTTTGTCTTAATGCAGTTAAGTGACCCTACTCTGGTAAAAGCTAGAGAGAATGTAAAGGTGATTGACAGCAAACATGTAGACCCTGATAGTCAGTTGTCGTATCTTCACATGGCAGTACACTAGAATTTTGTGTATCAAGTGACTAAGAAAGGGGAAGATATTATGGAATAATTGGTTGTCCCCAAGGCATATAGAATACGGTTTTAGACATAGCCCATGGCCCAACTGCAGTGGTGGTTGAGAATTTTACAGAGTTTTTCTGGCCCGGGGGCCCAAAAAAAGGGTATTTGAATGTTGTGCATCATGTCCTGAATGTCATTATCATGCTCCAAGGCAACATTTTAAAAGTCTGCTTGTCCCACTAAACATTTTTGATCTTCTGTTTGAGAGAATAGCTATATATTTGGTTGGACCTCAAATAAATTCAGCCTGGGGCCATCAATACATTTTGGTGATAATGAATTATGCTACCAGATACCCGAAAGCGATACCATTGTGTAATAGATCAGCAAAGACATTGATAAAGAACTAGTATATGGCTTTAACAGGATGGGAATACATAACTAAATCCTGACTGATTAGGGTAAACCATTTATGTAAAAAATCATAAAATAATTATGATGCATATTTAAAATTACTCACTTAAGAACCTCTGTGTATCACCCCCAGACTGATGGGTTAGTGAAGAGGTTTAACAAAACTTTTAAAACCATGCTAAAGAAAGTGATGGATAAAGATGGTAGTGATTGGAATTAGTTACTGCTTTATCTATTGCTGGCCATATAAGAGAGGTAGCCCAATCCTCCACAGGGTTTTCACCTTTTGATTTACTGGCAATTGCCAAAGGGTCATGGGAGGGACAATCCAGCAATTGTAAAATTGTAATCGTTGGCTGATTCCAACTGGTCCCTCACATGGATGCCACATGGACATGGAAATAAAGAAAATATGAGTAATATGCAGTCTCGTCCTCTGTATGCGATCCCTCAAATCACTACAACCATACCACTGTTGGCATGCCCAATCTCATCTGATATTGAAAGCAAAGCCGTGTTGGGCTTGGCCAGTACTGGGATGGGGGACCACTCGGGAAGACCGGAAGTTGTAGGCCATTTATGGGTGATGCACACAAGACCTAATTTGATACTTACTGTTATGCACACCAGTGCCTGCAGGAATGTACTGGTGTCTGAACTGTTATGCACACCAGTGCCTGCAGGAATGTACTGGATGTACTGGTGTCTGAACTGTTATGCACACCAGTGCCTGCAGGAATGTACTGGTGTCTGAACGGATAGGGATGCAAAACAAATGAACTCACAGACAGACTGTGGAATATGACATTACGTACACAGAAGGTGATAGGGTAACAAAATAAACACAAAGTGAACAGAGAAGCCCAGAGGCTAAGAAACTGGGTGTCTCCCTAGTATTAGTAATGCTCAGATGGAAAAAGCAAGATGTTGTGTTTTAATACGTAGAGAACCCGAAATGCTGTTGCTAAGGGCAACAGCAAAACCCTAAAGGGTTACCAACGGGTGTGGCAGTAAACTCCTTGGTCAGAGATGGAATGATAGACACAAGGAGAGTCTCCACAATCCTAATCCTCACTTGCAGTGCACAGGTTCAGCTTACTGCCACTAAACTGACACCTTAACACCTTGCACAGTGAGACAGGATTTAGGCAGGCAAGTCTGAGAATACAGCCGCAAACTTGCTAAGTTCACAGAGTAGCAAAAGAACCCCAGCAAGTTAAACGACTGACTCCAGTCTTACTGCTAGGTCTGGATTGGCAGAGTGTAGTACCAAATCCCCAGGCCTATTTGCAGTAAGCAACAACAAATACAAAGCTACACAGTACTGGCTAACTTTCAGGAACTGACTAACCAACAAAGATTCAGCAGCATCTGCTTAACCTGAGAAGAGGCCTTATATAGCAGGTGCTGTCCACGCCCCACTCAGACCTCACAGACTGTGAGCACAAAAACCAGCACCGGATCCCCTGCCGTGCACAGAGCCTGTAACCACTGCACAGCAAAAGACCCGAACCGGAGTATCAGCTGCGCTCAGGTTACTCCGCTAGCACTTGTCTCCCGGTTGCCATGACGACGTGGCAGCACAGGGCAGGAGACCCTAACAGTACCCCCCCTCTGACGAGGGGTCAAAGAACCCCTACCACCGGGTTTATCGGGGAACTGCGAGAAGAAAGAGCGTATCAGTCTGGGGGCATGAAGATCACAACTGCGCACCCACGACCGCTCCTCCGGACCATACCCCTTCCAGTGCACCAAAAATGACAGCCGACCCCGAACCATCTTGGAGTCAAGAATCCTTTCAACAACAAACTCTCTCTGGCCACGTATCAGAAGAGGGGAAGGTCTTCCACTGGAAGAAGGATTACTAATCGCCCGTTTTAAAAGGGAACAATGAAATGTTTTATTGATACCCAAAGAACGGGGCAGATCTAACTGAAATGCCACCGGATTGATAACCCTGGTGATCTTATAAGGGCCGGTGAACAGGGGGCCTAACTTATGAGATGGCGGTCTCAACTTCAAATTCTTGGTAGACAACCAGACGAAGTCTCCTAATTTGAAGCTGCAGGGTCTTTTCCGCGTATCAAAAACCCTTTTGGTCTCTAATGACACAGACACAAGGGCTTTCTTCACTTTCCTCCAAATACCTCTAAGGACCGAAACTACAGAGGAACCACCAGGCGTGGAGTCCAGGGGGTCAAAAGAATTGGCCTTAGGATGATGCCCATACACACAAAGGAAGGGAGAGATCCCTGTAGCAGAGTGAGCCACGTTGTTATAGGCAAACTCCGCCATGGACAGATGAGCAACCCAGTCAGTCTGACACTTGGAGACATAACACCTGAGGAACTGCTCCAAGGACTGGTTCACCCTTTCAGTCTGCCCATTAGACTGCGGATGGTAGCCTGACGACAAGCTGACAGAAATCTGGAGATCGGAACAAAATGCCCTCCAGAATTTGGCCACAAACTGGGATCCGCAGTCAGAGACCACATCAAGTGGCAACCCGTGGAGACGCACAACATGCAGCATAAATAATTCAGACAGGCGTCTGGCCGATGGCAGCCCAACCAGTGGAACGAAGTGCGCCATCTTCGAAAACCTGTCAACGACAACCCAGATGGCTGTCATCCCCGAGGATTTGGGCAAGTCCACCACAAAATCCATTGAAATGTGGGTCCATGGCTTAGATGGGATAGAGAGTGGATGTAATGGGCCAACAGGAACCCCTCTAGGAGTCTTATTTCGGGCACAGATGTCACATGCCCGAACCCACTGATCCACATCCTTAGCCACCGAGGGCCACCACACCGCCCTAGATAGCAACTCCCGAGTTCTGGCAATACCCGGGTGACCTGCCGACTTCTTGGCATGGAATTCCAGGAACACTCGCTGTCTTAACCTAGGAGGCACAAACAAAAGACCTACCGGAAGGTCTGGAGGAGCCTACTCCTGTGCTCTAAGGACTAATGATAAAAGGTCCTGGGTAATGCCCACTTTAATACATGATGGGGACACAATGGGCAACGGCTCCTCGGTGGTCTCCTGGATTGGAGCAAAACTCCGCGAGAGCGCATCAGCCTTGATGTTTTTTGACCCAGGGCGATATGTTATCAAAAAATTAAAGCGAGCAAAAAACAAAGCCCATCGTGCCTACCTGGCATTGAGACGCTTCGCTGACTCTAAATATGCCAGATTCTTATGGTCGGTGAGAATTGAGACCACAAACTTAGCCCCCTCAAGCCAGTGTCTCCACTCCTCGAGTGCATCCTTAATAGCCAACAATTCCCGGTTACCCACGTCATAATTCATCTCGGCAGGCGAAAATTTATGGGAAAAGTAAGCACAGGGATGAAGGCGATTATCAGACACTCCCATCTGAGAGAGCACTGCCCCAATACCCATCTCAGAGGCATCCACCTCCACCACAAAAGGACGCTCTGGATCTGGGTGTCGCAGCACCTTGGCCTATACAAATGCCCTTTTGAGACGGGCAAAAGCCGCTTTAGCCTCACAAGACCAGTGAGCAACATCCGCCCCTTTCTTAGTGAGTGCCACCAAGGGCGCTACTATAGACGAAAATCCAGCGATAAATCGTCTATAAAAATTCGCAAAGCCCAGGAAACGCTGAAGCGCCTTCAAACTAGTTGGCTGCACCCAATCCAGGACTGCCTGTACCTTGGAACCCTCCATTTGGAAACCTTCTGGGGAGATAATATATCCTAGAAATGCGATTTGCTGAACTTCAAATTCGCACTTCTCCAGCTTCGCCCCAAGCCGGTGGTCTCTGAGTTTCTGGAGGACTAAGCGTACATGCTTCCGATGTTCCTCCAGGGAATGGGAGAAGATTAGGATGTCATCTAAGTATACAACTAAGAATCTATCCAAATATTCCCTGAGTACATCATTCATGAAATCCTGGAAGACTGCCGGGGCATTACAGAGCCCAAAAGGCATCACCAAATATTCATAATGCCCTGAGTGGGTATTAAAGGCAGTCTTCCATTCATCCCCCTCTCTTATTCGGATTAGATTGTACGCACCGCGTAGGTCAATCTTAGAAAAAATGGTGGCAGTACGAAGCTGGTCAAACAAGACCGAAATGAGAGGCAGTGGGTATGAGTTTTTAATCGTGATACGGTTCAATTCCCTGAAGTCGATGCAGGGTCGCAACGAACCGTCCTTTTTACCCACGAAGAAGAACCCCGACCCAACTGGAGACTGTGAAGGTCTGATAAATCCCTTAGCCAAGTTCTCCTGAATGTACTCTGCCATAGCCTGAGTCTCAGGACGTGACAGGGAGTACAACCTGCTCTTGGGAAGCTTAGCATTTGGCAACAAATCAATGGCACAGTCATAGGGGCGATGGGGAGGTAGTACCTCTGCAACTTTTTTGGAGAACACGTCCGCAAAATCTGCATAACACCCTGGCAATCCTGGCAAACTTAGCTGCGAGAGCCTGACTGGAAGGCTCAAGCAACTCCTGAAACAATCAGTACCCCAACTAAGAATCTCCCCAGAGACCCAGTCAAATTGAGGATTGTGGGCCATTAACCAGGGTAACCCCAACACCAATGGGGCAAAAGTACAGACAGTCACATAAAAGGACAATTTTTCAGAGTGTGTGGCTCCAATAAACAAAGAAATCTGGCTAGTGCAAGAGGTAATTTTACCTTGGGATAATGGTTCCCCGTTTAACCCACAAATCTCAATTTCCGATGCCAAGGGTACTAAGGGAACAGAGTGTTTCAGGGCGAATTGGCGGTCCATAAAAACCCCGTCGGCCCCACTGTCCACAAAGGCCTCAGTCTTGACAGTTTGACCGAGGATCTTCAAGGTCACCGGAATGATAAAAGTCTTCTTGGGAAATTCTGACTTCTGGCCTGACAGGATATTTCCCATCACCCTCAGGCCCTGAAGTTTTCCGGCTTTTCTGGGCATGATACTACCACATGACCTTTATTCCCACAGTACAAACACAACCCCTGCTGTCTCCTCCGCGTCTTCTCACGCGAGGAGAGGCGGGTAGCCCCAATCTGCATAGGCTCCTCGGAAAATTCCTCAGAGTCTGAGGTTCCCTTGGGAAAGAAGGAAACCTCGGTCTCCCTTTCAAGCCTACGCTCTCTCAGCCGTCTATCCACCCGGATGGATAACTGCATGAGCTGATCCAAGCTATCAGGCAAGGGATATTGTACCAGTTGGTCTTTTATCTGGTTAGAAAGACCTCTTCGGTACTGGTGTCTCAGGGCTGGGTCATTCCACTGGGTATCATGGGCCAACCTCCGAAACTCCGTACAGTAAACCTCAACTGGCCTTCGCCCTTGCTTAAGGATCGAAATCTGAGCCTCGGCTGAGGCCGTCTTGTCAGGGTCATCATACAACATGCCCAGTGCCGTAAAAAAAGCATCAACACTTTTAAGCGACGGACAGTCAGGCTGCAACCCATATGCCCAGACCTGTGGGTCTCCTTGTAGCAAGGAAATCACTATGCCCACCCGCTGAATCTCCGACCCAGAAGACTGAGGCCTAAGCCGGAAGTATAGCTTGCAGCTCTCCTTGAAACAAAAGAACTGCGAGCGATCTCCAGAAAAACGATCCGGGAGATTTACTTTCGGCTCCTTAACCCCTGAAGGTGCTGCTGCTGCGGGAGCTCCGCCAGCAGCCTGGGAGGTGTGCATTTTAATGGACAAATCATTAAATTGTCGAGTCAGGACCTGCACCTGATCGACCACCTGTTGCAACGTATTTTGAGGGGTATGCTCCATATTCCCACAAAATTTCAACAGGAGTATTAGGCTGCTGAATATGTTATGCACACCAGTGCCTGCAGGAATGTACTGGTGTCTGAACTGTTATGCACACCAGTGCCTGCAGGAATGTACTGGTGTCTGAACTGTTATGCACACCAGTGCCTGCAGGAATGTACTGGTGTCTGAACGGATAGGGATGCAAAACAAATGAACTCACAGACAGACTGGGGAATATGACATTACGTACACAGAAGGTGATAGGGTAACAAAATAAACACAAAGTGAACAGAGAAGCCCAGAGGCTAAGAAACTGGGTGTCTCCCTAGTATTAGTAATGCTCAGATGGAAAAAGCAAGATGTTGTGTTTTAATACGTAGAGAACCCGAAATGCTGTTGCTAAGGGCAACAGCAAAACCCTAAAGGGTTACCAACGGGTGTGGCAGTAAACTCCTTGGTCAGAGATGGAATGATAGACACAAGGAGAGTCTCCACAATCCTAATCATCACTTGCAGTGCACAGGTTCAGCTTACTGCCACTAAACTGACACCTTAACACCTTGCACAGTGAGACAGGATTTAGGCAGGCAAGTCTGAGAATACAGCCGCAAACTTGCTAAGTTCACAGAGTAGCAAAAGAACCCCAGCAAGTTAAACGACTGACTCCAGTCTTACTGCTAGGTCTGGATTGGCAGAGTGTAGTACCAAATCCCCAGGCCTATTTGCAGTAAGCAACAACAAATACAAAGCTACACAGTACTGGCTAACTTTCAGGAACTGACTAACCAACAAAGATTCAGCAGCATCTGCTTAACCTGAGAAGAGGCCTTATATAGCAGGTGCTGTCCACGCCCCACTCAGACCTCACAGACTGTGAGCACAAAAACCAGCACCGGATCCCCTGCCGTGCACAGAGCCTGTAACCACTGCACAGCAAAAGACCCGAACCGGAGTATCAGCTGCGCTCAGGTTACTCCGCTAGCACTTGTCTCCCGGTTGCCATGACGACGTGGCAGCACAGGGCAGGAGACCCTAACACTTACATATAAGACGTACCCCATAAATGCCAGTAACACATAAACATATATAACTGTAACAGAAACATCTGAACTATGCCTGATTATATATAGAACACTATCAGCACTTTATTACTATAATGTTAAATAATGCATCAAGTAGGTTAAAAACTAATCAAATTTTAAAGCCTATATAGTATTTTGTGTATTATGGTATGAACATTAATATCTGGCTAAGATTTATTGTACAGTGTACTAATTGCGCCCTTATCATAGACTGAAATGATTCCCTATTGTCTCCACAGTCTATATACATGCCGGAGTGAACACAGAGCCTATTACTATGAAGTAGACTCTCAGAAAATGGTGGACCCGACTTCTATGCATTAAATATACAGGGTGACAGATGATATTCTTCAACAAAATGGCCACCACTATTACTATCTGAATAGGAAAACTTCCAGCAATAGAACACAACGAACGTATACCGGAAGTACGTCAGTGGAATCACGCGTGTATTCCACAAGCCTGGAACGTGAAAGTGGAACTATTACAGAACATACAGGCCTAGCCCATCCCATGGGTTACTGGAAGTGGGGCAGAAGTGACGTACCCGCAACTGGGACAGGAAGTCCCATTCTCTCACGATTCACAGTGTATTTATAAGTTATATAAACTGAATATTTACATATGTTTTTGTTAATCATTGTTCCCTCTTGCCTTATGTGTAGTCTAAATATGAAAACGGATACATAGTCTATTATTATCTGCTTTTCCACTTCTGGACAGGAAGTGAGGTATAAATACTAGCTTAGTCCCAGCTCCTCTTCCCCCCCTGACAAAGTCCACAGGACGAAACGTGCTGGGTACCCTGAACAAACCTCACCTCTAAATTGAAGCACTTTATTTGTTAATTTTTTGTGATCTTTTTCTATCCCTTTTATGTTGTACACTGATTGGATACTTAAATATTTTTTAAAGAAAGCAGTTTTTTTAAAACTTCTTTTTATCTTTTTGTGTGTTAATCTCTTTTTTTGACATTTTTAACATCTCGCCGTCTCTTCTTCTTGTTTTAAATAAATGAATATTATATACTTTTACATTCTTTTATAGTCTTTTTATGAAATAAACGTCCGGAGCGGACACCCCAGTATATCAAAGTGTGGGGAGTGTCATACTAAAAACTAAATACATTGAGATAACTAGAATACAAATCCATGGCGCTGAGGAGTTTCCCTGTGTGTAAAAATATATATATATATATATATATATATTTATATAAAAACCCAAACCAGTTTGCTTCGAAACAGTCTGATTTAACATACAAGGGTCATTTGATAAGTATGGTAAATCTCTATGAGGTAGCGCCACAATCCCTTTGGTGACGTGACACCAGGAAAATTCCACTTGCAAACTACAGCGAGAAGTGAAGTGTTGTTCACTTGTGGTAGTCATTTGAAGCAAGCTGTTTAGTAGTTGCAACAAAAACAAATTCTGTGCAGTGATAAAACTCTTTTATTTAAAGAAGTGGACAGCAGCACAAATCAAAACAAAGTTAGACAAAGTTCATGGGGACTATTTCTGGATAAACAAATATAAACATATCCAAACCTGCACTGAAGACGAAGCGCGCTCCGGATGCCCAGTTGAGATCACGTTGGATATGGTGGAAAAAATCCATGGTATCGTTGTGGAAGCTTGCCGAGTGAAGGTGTGTGAGATTGCTGAGGCCAAAGGTATCTCAACGGAATTAGTGCATAACATTCTGCATGATGGGTGCCACAATTGCTGACTCCCAATCAGAAATACACACAAAAGGACATTTCAATGCAGTGTTTGGTGACACAATCCTTAGGACAGCCATGTCCAAACTGTGGCCCTCCAGCTGTTGTGAAACTACATATCCCAGCATGCCCTGACACAGTTTTGCTGTCAAAGAATGCTAAAGCTGTGTCAGGGCATGCTGGGATGTGTAGTTTCTCAACAGCTGGAGGGCAGCAGTTTGGACATGCCTGCTTTAGGATTTTTGTCATCGATTTGTGACTGTTGATGAAACTTGGATCCACTATTACACTCCTGAGTCGAAAATGCAGTCAAAACAGTTGACAATGCCTGGTGAAAGTGCTCGGAAGAAGGCAAAGACTGTTTGGTTGGCTGGAAAGGTGATGGACAATATTTTTTGGGATTATCCTAATTAACTACTTGCAAAAGGGTAAGACGTACTACGCAACATTATTGGACATTATTATTTAAAAGAAAAGCTGAAAAATAAACAGCCAGGATTGGCCTGAAAAAAGTGTTCTTCAACCAAGATAACGCGCCGTCCACAAGTCAACTGTTGCAATGGCAAAATTGTACGAATTGGGCTTCGAATTGATTCCCCGTCCACACTATTCTCCGAATTTGGTCCTGTGCAGCTTCTTCCTATTTCTAATCTGAAAATCTGGCTCGGTGGGAAGTAATTCTCATGAAATGGGGAAGCCATCATCGCCGTCAATTATTATTTTGCAGGCTTTGAGACACCCTACTTTTCCGATGGTATTACAACATTGGAAACTTGCTGGACCAAGTAGAGAAATAAAGGTAATTTTTCACACAAAAAAATAATTTGACATGCTGTTTTACTACATGACCCTCATACACATACTGGAAATTCCTGAAAACAAACTCTCCTGTGTTTCTCTGGTTTACATAGAGACACACAGGAGTACCCCATGAAGATCATGGACTGTAAACAAAGGCTTGTCTATTTCACTCTAAGTGAGGATAACTAACATATTTTATTATTTATTATTTATTACCAGTTCTTTATAAAGCGCACACATATTCTGCAGCGCTTTACAGAGAATATTTAGCCATTCACATCAATCCCTGCCCCAGTGGAGTTTACAATCTATATTCCCTACCACATGTACACACACATTCATGCTAGGGTAAATTTTTGTTGGGAGCCAATTAACCTACCAGTATATTTTTGGATTGTGGGAGGAAACCGGAGTACCAGGAGGAAACCCACACAAGTAAAGGGAGAATATACAAACTCCACACAGTTAGGGCCATGGTGGGAATCGAACCTATGACCTCAGTGCTGTGAGGCAGTAATGCTAACCATTACACCGTCCTATGTGAGAAGGCCTCACGCATATTGTTTCCAAATGTCAACGCCTTTTGCAAACAGAATACCTTATATATTCCTCATAAGGGCATAGTCTATACATTTTAAACATGCAATTCTACAACTGTGCATAGAGCACTACATATATAATATACAAAAACACCCTATTACCTATACAATTACAGTATATGGTGCCTAGCACAATTTAGCCATTTAAAAAATTAAGACCGCACCGTGAGTTTATACCAGTGTGATGGGTCTCCGGCCTCAACATCAATTTCCAAAAATAAACTTTAAATGAATAAAACACACACCATTTTAAGGTTAATACAATGGAGCCTGCTATCATGTAAGCAAATCTTTGTTATACCCCTTTTCCACTAGCGTAGCACGGGTCACAGCCGTGTCGCCTGACACGGCTGCAACCCGTGCTACAGCCCCCTGCAGACAGCGCTCACCAACCCGGCAATTGGTGACGCGCTAGTGATGCGGCAGGGGCGGGGCTGGGAGATCACATGATCTCCCAGCGCCGCCCTCCCTATGCACTGTGAACGGGAGCCGTGTCGCCTCGACACGGCTCCTGTTCACACTAGACAGCTAGCCGGGTTGAACACGTGTTCAACCCGGCTAGCTACCAGGGTAGGATTCCCGGATCACTTGATCCGGGAATTTGCCGGGGGACCTGTTTCCACTAGGGAAAAACACGGGTAAATGCGCACCCCCGCGCATTTACCCGTGTTTTAAGGAGCTAGTGGAAAAGGGGTATTAATGACAAGCGGTAATCTATTCCAGCTGCCACATCCTCCACTGATCAAGTACCTATTGTGCTGTTTGCCATTATCTATACTCTTCTGCTAGATTTATAATGGACACAGTTTGTGCGGTGCAAAACTGCACACCCACTTTTTTAATACATACCCTCCGGAGTCCTGCTGCAGCAGCTATAGCACTGCAGAGATCACAACGAAAAGGACTCTGTGACAGCAATAGGGTTGCTTAAGGACCCTAGTGCCCAAAAGTCTTCAGAGCTGCCGACTAGAGAGGAGGGGGCCCAGATGGCTTCCTCCTCTCTAGAAGCACCCATGACCACTGTGCATGTGACATTCTGGCTCCCTATGCTTCTTCTGTGGCGCCAGGGGCGTAAGTTTAAACCAGACGCCCGGAGGCGAATTAGACAATAGTGTGCCCCCCCCCCCCACTCACACAGCCTCATATGTGCACACACACAGCCACACAAAGAGACACATATACACATGCAAAGCCGCATACAAAGACAGCCACATATGCAGAGTGCCACATATACACACACACAGCCCCATATACATACATACGCACACACATAGCCCCATATACATACATACGCACACACAGCCCCATATATGCTCACTGCCCAAATACGTGCATGCACATAGCACATAGCACCATAGTATAAACACACAGCCCTATATACAGTATATAGATAGATAGAGTCTATCCACACAGCCCCATATATATACACACACAAACAGTCCCATACGTACGTATATTTTATATATATATATATATATATATATACATATACATACATATACACACACACGCATACACACATAGACCCATATATATATATATATATATATATATACATATATACAAACACACACAAACACACACAGACCCATATATCACACAGCCCCACATATATATATATATATATATACACACACATACACCCCCCCCAAAGCCCCATATATACACATACACTACCCCATGTATATACACACACAGACCCATATAGACACACACACAGCCCCAAATACTGTATATACACACACAAAGCCCCATATACACACACAAAGCCCCATATACACACATACACAACCCCATGTATATATACACATACAGCCTCCTGTATACACACACACAAAGCTCCATATAGGACACACATAATCTCATGTATATACACACACATAGCTCCATATAGGACACACACAACCCTATGTATATACACACACAGTCCCATATAGACACACATACAGCCCCTGTATATACTGTACACACACACAGCTCCATATAGGATACACACACACAACCCTATGTATATACACACACACACAGCACATGTCCCTAACACTACAGCCACCGCTGCTGCTCCTCACCAATAGAAGAGGCATCTTCTGGCAGCAGCTCACGATTCCCGTCTTCAAGCTGACCCTCTGAGCCGGGGGTGGGGAGAGAGCTGGCGGGAGACGAGTGAGCAGGGCTGTGAGGAGGCGGGAGCATTGCTTGACACACTGCCGGCAAACCCCTCCTGCCCCTGCTGAAAGTATGGCGTGCGCCACGCTGCTATGCACGGCAGCGCTGATCGGAGCGCTCTCCCGCTGCGCACGGAGGCTGGAGCTCAGCAGAGGCAATCGAGACGGTCGGGGCCGGGCCAGGTGCCCTCTTCAGAGCTGGAGCCCGGCGGCGACCGACTCCGTTGCCTCCGGAACTTTCGCCACTGTGTGGCGCTACAATTCCAGTGATATATTCAAAAATATGGTGCTGCTCAGGAGCTAGCAAAGACTCTGGCACTGTCCAAAAATATTTGCTTTCTTCTGAACATGTATCATCTTTCCAAATTTATCACAGGAAAGAAGGCATCATGAGACAAGCATAAAGAGTTGGAGCACTGCACTGACAGCAGGGCCGGTTCTAGACCTTGTGGCGCCCAGGGCGAAAGTTTCCATTGGCGCTCCCCCTGAGACGGCAAAATAGGGTTAGTGCGCGCCCTTGGTGCGCATAAAAAATGGGGGCGTGGCTTCATAGGAAAGGGGCGTGGTCAGTTTTGCACCCTGTAGCATTGTGCACCATGTAGAGCAGTGCCCACAGTAGCTGTTGTGCCCCCTGCAGCTGTTGTGCCCCCTGCAGCTGTGCCCCCAGTAGCTGTTATGCCCCCTGCAGCTGTGCCCACATTAGTTGTTGCCCCAGTAGTTGTGCCCCCTGCAGCTGTGCCCCCATTAGTTGTGGCCCCAGTAGTTGTGCCCCCCTTAGTGTCCCCCTGCAGCTGTGCACCCATTAGTTGTGCCCCAGTAGTTGTGCCCCCCTAAGTGTGCCCCCTGCACCTGTGCCCCCATTAGTTGTGCCCCCTGCAGCTGTGCCCCCATTAGTTGTGGCCCCAGTAGTTGTGCCCCCCCCTTAGTGTCCCCCTGCAGCTGTGCCCCCATTAGTTGTGGCCCCAGTAGTTGTGCCCCCCTTAGTGTGCCCCCTGCAGCTGTGCCCCCATTAGTTGTGCTCCCCTGCAGCTGTGCCCCCATTAGTTGTGCCCCCCTTAGTGTGTCCCCTGCAGCTGTGCCCCCATTAGTTGTGCCCACAAGTAGCTGTGCACCTAGTAAAAATAAATAAAAAAATACTTACCAGCCCCGTTCCTGTTCCCGACCACTGCACTCTGCCTCTGCCGGTGCCGGCGCCGCTCCTCTGATCTATGGGAGAGACGTCATGACGTCTCTCCCATAGCGCTGCACAGAAAGGTCCTCTCCGTGAAGGGAAACTAGACGCTACCTCACTGTGCATCTAAATTCCCTTCGCGGAGAGGACCTTTTCAAAACCACGGCCACCGCCATCCTAGTTAATAGCGGCTCTTGCCACGGCGGCAGCGCCCCCGGGACAGCGGCGCCCCGGGCAAAAGTACTGCTTGCCCGTGACAAGAGCCGCTACTGACTGACAGGCACACATTCCATATGCACACTGGCTCTCTCAGCTCTTTATTTGCCCCTGGGTTATATGGATTGTTAACCTGTCAATCAGCTATTGAGAGGAAGCATGTTTGTGCAAGTAAAAAAAGGAGTGGATTTGCACACATAGAGGCTGATTCAGAGTTGCAGCTGCTGGGACCGCTTTTGCATCTTTTGCTGTACTTTTGTTTGAGTCTTTATGCTAATGCTAGCATATGCCCTTCCCTAATGTACAAGCATGCATTTGAATGTGAAAGGGCTGGGACACTTCTTCAGTTTTAGATGCAATAATCCTGTTTAATAAATCCTGTCTGTAGACACAGCTATCGGTTGCGCCAATGAAACTTGCACCAGCCCCATGTTAGGTGCAGATTTTCTGTCAGAGCATGGCCTCCACAGCAATCAATAAACTGCTTGAGTTCACAACCAGTTATATGAAACACCCATAACATGCCCATAAGACAGTGCATGTCCATGCGTCTGCATTGCCACCTCCCAGTTACAGCACAAAGGACCTTGGGCCTAATTCAGATTTGATCGCAGCAGCAAATTTGTTAGCTAATGGGCAAAACCATGTGCACTGCAGATGGGGCAGATATAACATGTGCAGAGAGAGTTAGATTTTGGTGGGGTGTGTTCAAACTGAAATCTAAATTGCAGTGTAAAAATAAAGCAGACAGTATTTACCCTGCACAGAAACAAAATAACCCACCCAAATCTAACTCTCTCTGCACATGTTATATCTGCCCCCCATGCAGTGCACATGGTTTTGCACATTAGCTAACAAATTTGCTGCTGTGATCAGGTCTGAATTAGGCCCATTGCCACATACTGTTCCTGTTGCATGCTACATATTGCCATTTTATGTGTATACATTACTTACTGCTATGTCTAACAAAAGTAAAACCAAATGAGGCATGTGCCTACAGTAGGAGTGATACTTGCTGGGGGGTGGCACAGCATGCTCTCCTACATTAGAGCCCTGTTATGCTACTGGTCAGATGAGACCAGATGATCTCTTTTCTTTTTTTATGTCATTACAAGTTATATTTTTATTTTCCAACTGGTGGAGGGATGTCAATGAGGAGTAAATTGTAGGGTAGGAGGTGATGGGGGATAAGGTAAGGACTGCATTTGGAGGTCTGCAGACATTTGGGCCAGCCCCGACATGAAGGGTGCAAAGGAGGCAGTGATATAATGAGGGTCGACCAATAATGTTGTGCCTAGGGGCAGCTTGACCCCTAAATTCAAAAAAATAGTTTTTACCAATAGGTAAAGGATCGGGCGCTAAAGTTGCTGCTCCTCTAATGCTGCTGCTAACTTAATGGGGTAGTCACACTCAATATAATAACAATACACAAACAAACAATAGCAGCGCTAATTAATTAATAACACTTGATGGATTGAGTGATAAAACCTTATATTTAATGAAATGGCAGTTTTAAGCCATGATTAAAAAGAAATGTGCACAGCTCATAAATGAATAAAATAGTATGGGTCTCAACTTAGATTGCCTGATAATATGCAGTCCGTTCCTATATTGTGAACTGGTAACGGTAAACGTCCAGTTCTGGTCCGGATGTAGGCAGTAAAAGGTAACGAATGATGACCCAAAGATACTTTCTGACGCGTTTCGCTGTGAGCACTACAGCTTTGACAAAGCTGTAGTGCTCACAGCGAAACGCGTCAGGAAGTATCTTTGGGTCATCATTCGTTACCTTTTACTGCCTACATCCGGACCAGAACTGGACGTTTACCGTTGCAGATGAATTGTGGCAATTAAGAACTTGGGACATCCAACAACTTACCACCAAAGGAGAGGGATATCGCAAAATACTGAGGAACTCCTTTTGGATGTTTGCATACATCAAAGATTCCCAAAGGACTTCACCTCTAGCGGCATTGGTAAAGTTGGATGGTCAGACTGCGCAGTCAGTCTCTCTGCATATTTAAGTCACTCATCTACCTACCCAGTTCACAATATAGGAACGGACTGCATATTATCAGGCAATCTAAGTTGAGACCCATACTATTTTATTCATTTATGAGCTGTGCACATTTCTTTTTAATCATGGCTTAAAACTGCCATTTCATTAAATATAAGGTTTTATCACTCAATCCATCAAGTGTTATTAATTAATTAGCGCTGCTATTGTTTGTTTGTGACCCCTAAATTCGCCCATGACTCTGGTATCATGTAAAACCTGTAACACAGAAGTTTTACCTTAGGAATTATCACAGGATGGTCAGTGCCCAACCTGTATAGTAACTCCCAGCACTTCAGCCCCCCCCCCCCCCCCAGCACTTGTGCAGGAACCCCCACGGGCATCTTTCACTACGTTGCTGACAAAAATTGCTGACCTTATTGCTACCCCACCTGTGGCATCCCCTTGGGGTATACCACAACCACTGCAGCCCCCACTGGCTCCCCCTATGGGGTTCCAACAGTCATTACAGCCTGTTTATCAGATAACTGCAGCCCCACCAATCCTCCTACTTGGTTGGAGTCATTCTCTCCTCAATACAGAGCTTAGCTGCTTCCTCATGCTGCATTTCATAACATGGTGCAGGGTCAGGGTACATTGCCTACACCCACTACAACTAAACATACTGTGCTTTCATCACAGTCTACTCCTCTCTCTGATTCAAAAGAATCATCAGTTACTGCTGATAATGCAGAGAATTCAGATGCAGGATCTCCCTCAGAGGATGAGGAGGTCCCACCTAAATTACATGTGGCTACATTAATTAGGGCAGTCAAAATCTCACATCAGCTGGAAGATGCTGAACCAGCCCCTGCCACTAAAGATCATCTGCGCAAATGACAGAAGGTAGTGCTAGCTGAGTTTCCACACTCGGATCACTTCTCTGAAGCAATAAACGAGTCATGGAAAACACCTACTAAGAAATTTACGGTTCCTAAAAAGCTCAGCTCATTTTACATGTTACCCACATCAGATTGTCCAACTTGCTTCACCTACAGTGGATGCCCATGTGACACTTTTAATTACAAGTTCCATAGTTCCTATTCCAACTACATCCTCTTTCACTGGATACATGTCTCAAATCTTGAGTTCTCATATTTTTTTTCTGATTCTCATACCCTATTACATTCCCCATGTGCCTTAATCGCTATTGCGACTCTCTGCATACACACATTGTAACGCATGCACCATGTGAGTTTTAGGGATTCTTGCAATTATGCAGTAGCAAACAAATTGCTCAACTCTGTGAACATAGGCATTATATGTGACTCAGAGTCAGGCCTATAGGGTAGGGTGAGCATTTTAAGTAAAATCCTTAGACATCAGTGTGTATGAAAAAAGATGCAACATCTGTCACTGAAAATGGGTCCAGGTTGGCTACAGTTACATAAGCTACAGTTTCTTATCAGGCATGCAGTAAACATACTTGGGTCCACCCCTCCATATGCAACAGTACAAGATATGGCTGAAGATAAAAATTAGGGCAAATGTCAGAGGGTCTGATTATAAGTCATATACAATCTGCATGATGTCACGATCCGGGTATCTGGACGCCATTACTTACCCTTCAGATGCCTCCTAAGGCGGGCTCAGCGTTCCAGGACCAGATTCCGCTGTTCCTGAGTTTCCACATGCAGAGTGTCAGAGTGGTGTTTTCATCAGCCGCGGCCTCCGCTGTGCCCGCGTGGTTAAATGTGCATCTATCAGCCTGGCGTCTCCTGTCTCCGGTGGCCGGCGCCGCCATTACTGTTTCCCAGACCACATGGATTACAAACCAAACTTCCCTCCAAGTGTCTGCATGGGCGCAGCCATCTTGGATTCTGTCATCTGATCATTTCTACCAATCTGCTGTTTGTATTGTTGATTTGCATAATTGCCTAGCCAACCCCTTCCTTGCTGCAGGTATAAGTAAGCTGTGCCTGAGCAAGGAAGACGTCAGTGCTTTGGTTGTCAAACCTAGTTCCTGTTTGTCTCTCTTCTATGATTGTCTTCCAGGTTCCAGCTCCTGTCTCAAGACTTCCACCATAGAGACCCGCACCAGCATTCCACCTGCGGTGTAGCCTGACTCTCCAATCCATTGTGGATTCATCTGTTTCCAGCTACAACACTACCTGCTTCCAGCCTCAGCTTCCAGCAGAATACAGCTTCCCTTAAAGGGCCGGTGTCCTTTCTACACTTTACCACTCTCCACCGGAATTATTATTTCTCCGCTCTCAAGTTCTACATTTCAGTTCACATTTCATCGCTCCCAAAGTTCATTTATTATTTAACTGGTTCCAGCCAGTATCCACTCCGTGCTAACAACAGTCTGGTTCCAGCCAGTATCCACAGCAGCTGTTTTACCTTCAGCAACCCAGCTCTTCCTGGAACACCAGCTGGTACAATCCTGGGTTATCTCCATTGCTACAGCCGGGCCTGGTAAGGACTTTCCATCTAGAAGATCATAAGAACTATCTCACACTACCAGTGCCCTGTGGCTCCTGCCATGCTGTAGTACTCAGGAACTGTATTTATTCTTTGCTGACTTTTACGTTTTCTTTTATTGCTGCTGTGATGCGGAGTTGTCATAATAAACATCATTGACTTTTATCTAAGTTGTCGTGGTCACGCCTTCGGGCAGTTATTATCCATGTTACTTACATGTCCAGGGGTCTGATACAACCTCCCAGGTTCCGGTACATCTCAGCCCCTACAACTGAGGCTGCCTCTCGTCAGCTCAGGCCCTCAGTTGTGACAGTAAGCACTGACCTAATGAATCCAGCCGGAGACCAGGATCAAGCGGCTAGGCCGATGCAAGAACTGGCAGCCCGACTAGAACATCAGGAGGCTGCACAGGGCCACATCATCCGCTGTCTCCAGGATCTCTCTACTCGGCTGGATGGGATTCAGACCACTCTCCGTGGATCAGGCGCGTCTGGTACGTCAACCACAGTGCTCCAGCTGTCTTCCAGCATTTCGTCAATGAGATCTTCAGAGACATTCTATATCGTCATGTCGTGGTCTATCTAGATGATATCCTCATTTTTGCCAACAATTTAGAGGAACATCGTTTCTGGGTAAAGGAGGTTCTGTCCCGTCTCCGTGTCAATCATCTTTACTGCAAATTAGAGAAATGCGTCTTTGAAGTCAACTCCATTCCGTTTCTAGGGTACATTGTGTCCGGTTCCGGACTAGAGATGGATCCTGAGAAACTACAAGCAATCCAGAATTGGCCAGTACCCTTAACCCTCAAAGGGGTCCAGAGGTTCTTAGGGTTCGCCAATTATTACCGAAAGTTTATACGAGACTTTTCCACCATTGTGGCGCCTATTACTGCTTTCACCAAGAAGGGTGCTAACCCGTCCAAGTGGTCTGAAGAAGCCATGCAAGCTTTTCATCTTTTAAAACAGAGGTTCATCTCTGCACCTGTCCTGAAACAGCCTGACGTCGACTCTCCTTTCATCTTAGAGGTGGATGCCTCCTCCGTTGGAGTAGGAGCGGTGTTATCTCAGAGGGCTAAAGATGGTCATTTACATCCTTGCAGTTTCTTCTCACGGAAGTTCTCCCCAGCGGAGCGCAACTATGCCATTGGCGACCAGGAGTTGCTAGCCATCAAGCTCGCTCTAGAGGAGTGGAGATATCTGTTGGAGGGAGCTTCTCATTCAATCACCATCCTTACAGACCACAAGAACCTTCTATATCTAAAAGGCGCACAATGTCTCAACCCTCGTCAGGCCAGATGGGCACTTTTCTTTTCCAGGTTCGACTTTAAACTCCAGTTCTGTCCGGGCTCTCAGAATCGCAAGGCCGATGCCCTTTCCCGCTCATGGGAGCAAGAAAATGAGTCAGAGTCTTCAGACAAGCATCCTATTATAAATCCGTTGGCATTCTCCACGGTAGGGATGGACTCTACGCCCCCATCAGGGAAAAGTGTTGTGAAGCCGACACTAAGGAAGAAGCTCATGCATTGGGCTAATGCTTCCCGTTTTGCCGGACATACAGGTATCCAAAAAACCCTGGAGTTTATCTCTAGGTCCTATTGGTGGCCAACTCTGAAAAAGGACGTTTTGGAGTTTATTGCATCTTGCCCAAAGTGTGCTCAACATAAAGTATCCCGCCAGTCGCCTGCGGGGCAACTGGTTCCACTATCTGTTCCCCGTCGACCATGGACCCATTTGTCGATGGATTTTATTACAGATTTGCCCATGTGCAACAAGTTCAATACCATCTGGGTGGTAGTTGACCGGTTCACCAAGATGGCACACTTCATTCCTCTCACCGGTCTTCCGTCAGCTTCCAAGTTGGCTCAAGTATTCATACAAGAGATCTTCCGACTCCACGGTCTTCCAGAAGAAATTATCTCAGATCGAGGAGTTCAATTCACAGCCAAATTCTGGCGAAGTTTATGTCAAGTCCTCCAAGTCAAGTTAAAGTTTTCCACGGCTTACCATCCTCAGACCAATGGTCAAACTGAGAGGGTGAATCAGGACTTGGAGGCCTTCCTCCGCATCTATGTGTCCTCCTCTCAAGATGACTGGGTTCAATTACTTCCCTGGGCCGAGTTCTGTCATAACAACCAGTATCATTCTTCATCTTCTTCAACACCATTCTTCACCAACTTTGGATTCCACCCTAAAGTCCCTGAGTTCCAACCGCTTCCAGCAACTTCTGTTCCCGCAGTGGATATCACCTTGCATCAGTTTGCCAATATCTGGAAGAGCGTACGATCAGCTCTGCTCAAGGCATCGTTCAGGTACAAGAAGTTTGCAGATAAGAAGCGTCGAGCAGTTCCTGCTCTCAAGGTGGGTGATCGGGTATGGTTATCCACGAAGAATTTGAGGTTAAGAGTTCCCAGTATGAAGTTTGCACCTCGCTACATCGGTCCTTTTAAAATTGATCAAGTCATCAATCCTGTTGCTTACAGACTCCAGTTACCTCCCGTCTTAAAAATACCCAGGACATTCCATGTTTCCCTGTTGAAACCGCTAATCTTGAATCGGTTTCATTCCTCACTTCCACCAACTCCGAAAGTCCAAACTCAACGAGGCGTTGAGTATGAAGTGGCCAAGATCCTGGACTCACGTCACCGTTACGGTCAACTTCAGTATCTCATTGACTGGAAGGGCTATGGTCCTGAAGAACGCTCTTGGACCAATGCCTCTGATGTCCATGCTCCTGCCTTGGTCCGAAATTTCCACGCAAAGTTTCCTTTAAAGCCTAAGAAGTGTCCTGGGGCCACTCCTAAAGGGGGGGGTGCTGTCACGATCCGGGTATCTGGACGCCATTACTTACCCTTCAGATGCCTCCTAAGGCGGGCTCAGCGTTCCAGGACCAGATTCCGCTGTTCCTGAGTTTCCACATGCAGAGTGTCAGAGTGGTGTTTTCATCAGCCGCGGCCTCCGCTGTGCCCGCGTGGTTAAATGTGCATCTATCAGCCTGGCGTCTCCTGTCTCCGGTGGCCGGCGCCGCCATTACTGTTTCCCAGACCACATGGATTACAAACCAAACTTCCCTCCAAGTGTCTGCATGGGCGCAGCCATCTTGGATTCTGTCATCTGATCATTTCTACCAATCTGCTGTTTGTATTGTTGATTTGCATAATTGCCTAGCCAACCCCTTCCTTGCTGCAGGTATAAGTAAGCTGTGCCTGAGCAAGGAAGACGTCAGTGCTTTGGTTGTCAAACCTAGTTCCTGTTTGTCTCTCTTCTATGATTGTCTTCCAGGTTCCAGCTCCTGTCTCAAGACTTCCACCATAGAGACCCGCACCAGCATTCCACCTGCGGTGTAGCCTGACTCTCCAATCCATTGTGGATTCATCTGTTTCCAGCTACAACACTACCTGCTTCCAGCCTCAGCTTCCAGCAGAATACAGCTTCCCTTAAAGGGCCGGTGTCCTTTCTACACTTTACCACTCTCCACCGGAATTATTATTTCTCCGCTCTCAAGTTCTACATTTCAGTTCACATTTCATCGCTCCCAAAGTTCATTTATTATTTAACTGGTTCCAGCCAGTATCCACTCCGTGCTAACAACAGTCTGGTTCCAGCCAGTATCCACAGCAGCTGTTTTACCTTCAGCAACCCAGCTCTTCCTGGAACACCAGCTGGTACAATCCTGGGTTATCTCCATTGCTACAGCCGGGCCTGGTAAGGACTTTCCATCTAGAAGATCATAAGAACTATCTCACACTACCAGTGCCCTGTGGCTCCTGCCATGCTGTAGTACTCAGGAACTGTATTTATTCTTTGCTGACTTTTACGTTTTCTTTTATTGCTGCTGTGATGCGGAGTTGTCATAATAAACATCATTGACTTTTATCTAAGTTGTCGTGGTCACGCCTTCGGGCAGTTATTATCCATGTTACTTACATGTCCAGGGGTCTGATACAACCTCCCAGGTTCCGGTACATCTCAGCCCCTACAACTGAGGCTGCCTCCCGTCAGCTCAGGCCCTCAGTTGTGACACATGAAATGCTGACATTCACGTGGTTGAGCAACGTTTTGTAACTGCACATACACAAAAATTCTAAAAACTCCAATGGCACTGTAAACGCTGGTTTACTTTCAGGACTAAAAGCTACAATTTAACAAGACATTCAATACACTTTAAATGGAGCCACTGTGGCCGCTATACTAAATCATCAATCTAAGTACTTATTACACCATTAGCGTACAGAGCCCCATACCGTGTACATCCTTTGCATACAAACACCGCGCTGGCTGTACAAAGTACACTCAGTGCGTACACACCCAAAGACACTTCGTGAACCCTTAACAACTACACATGTGATTGTAATACACTTATAACCTTAGCAGGGAAAGGAAACACAACACCAGTTTGTATTTAAAATGCCGGGTTCCGATACACCAACATATAATTACTGAAAGGGGGTTACAATAACAAAACAATACAATACAATAGAATAACGGCTACAGTCAATGGTACATACTTGTTTGATTTCGCCTGCGCTTCCCAGTCTGGTCCTCAGTCATCAGGGTTTATGACCTTTAGAGTCTGTGTCTGACCAGGCATGCAGCTGGCTCTTTTATACAATCTTCCAAAACTTAACACAATGGATACTGTAATCTCTTTGTCCATTGGACACAGGGATGGTCATTTACAGTACAGGAGAGGTCATAGGTTGGTTTGAATAGGTGGGCGATGTCTGTACCAGATGCACTTGTGGGTGGTCTCCTCTGAGTTCCCGCCACATACCAAATGTACAGTAAATACAGTTTTTATTTATATTCTGCTCCTGCATATAACTATTCGCAGGAGCGTGCGATCTTCTGCAAACCAACACCGGACTATTTCCCTTAATTTACCCTACAGCTGGATACCAAACACCACCTTATAACCTTGTTCTGTCCCCTCCTATCTTGTAAAGGTGAATCCCTTTGTTCTGATACCATTTAAACTGTTGTAACTTGCTGGTGTGATGCAGGGAAACTGTGTGTACATTGTGCACTATTTGGAGTAAATATGTTATGTGTTTTGATGGCTTTTCCATGCGTTCACAAACTCTACTGTAAATACTCATACCACGCGCTAATGCGCAGGACCGCGGGAGCGACCATATGCAAATTGCGAATATGCGCACGCACAGCAGAACAAGTACACGCACGGAGGCCATCTGTGTGTAGTTTGTACGTGATGTATGCATTGCAATATTTTTCGACTTCGACAGTCCACCCTTTGGCAGTCACCAATAACTGCCACTACCTAATCAATAAACAGAAAAATATCTATACAATATATACAGAAGCTTGGATGGTTGGGGGAGAGTTGTAGGTGGGAAATGTATGACCTAGCGGGATAGTAAAAAGCATGTATGTATGAATCCATGTCTGAGGGGCATGTATCATCGTGTCGTATATGTTTTAAATAAGCTTCGAGGTATTGCAAAGTATACATTAAATCTTTCTCATCCCGTACTAAGGGTCTGTAAATGGGCCAACAAACACTACCGAGCTCTTTTCGGCTTCTTGTTCCAACAAATGGGGTGCACATTTAGTTGATGATACATGGAGGGGGAACATATGTGAGTGCTAGTATATGTGGATATCACCTGTCGACTATGTGTGCCATTAACTGGAGGTTGAAGAGATGAAGATAAGGCACATATATAAAAATACATTCACATAAACATTTTGGGTAGGGCTGATGTCTTTTCCGGTTGGATGTATCTGGGCAGAGGGGGAGACAAAGAAAAACGGGTGAAAGAAACAGGCCATGAAATTCATTTACAATCCTTATCATAACACTGTCTCTATGGATGGATCGTAAATTAAATCTGCTGCTGTAACAGCATCCTCGCTCCTTAGACTCATCAAATTTGTGCCGTGCTTGCGCCGCGTTAGAATTTGAACACACCTAAATATCAAACCAATAATTATGATGACTCCCAGGATACAAAGGAGAAACTTCCCCACACTCATAATGACATTTTGAGCCCACTCTCCTAAACGTGAGAACCATTTGCGTGGGTTCAACCATGAGACCCAGCCGGTCAGTTCATTACTCACAGTCGCTAAGGTAAGGTTGTGCTTCCTTCTGAACTCCCACTTCAACTGCAAGATCTTGTCCATCTTCTGATCGATGATCTCAGTGGGATTATCAGTGATGTTTGTAATATATGTACTGCACTTCACACCATATTGAGTTGCCAGAGTAACACAGTACCCACCTGTCACGGCTGTGACATAATTAAGGACAATCCTGTGCTGGATCAGTTCCTTCTTGTAGGCTTGTAACTCCCTTCCCGTATACCTGAAGGTGTCATCATACATCTCAGTGATATTATCTATCAAGTTCGCTAGCGCATGGATATACTTATAATTTATAGTTCCTCTGGCAGTACGGGTGATGTCTAATGCGAGAAGGAAATGAATCCCGGTGGATTCGTGGATCAACTCAGAGGCTGCGTGCTCTGCCCTACCTATGAGGTGTCTCTTGATGATGTGTTCATAGTGAGTATGAGTATAAGGAGCCTGAGCACTGCGGTGAACGTCTTTCATTTTATCATGGGTTATGGTCATGACCTCCGGTAGTACTCTCCCAATATAACACAATCCCTCTTAGCTCGGGGCAAGCCACTTGTTGTACGCTTTCCTCCCACATATGAAATAGGCATCATCTGGGAGAACATAGGGGACAAAATATAACATCACCATATTACAAATTTTCCAAGTAAAGAAACCAATCCCTAGTTCTCCCATCTGCTAAGTACAAGTATCGGGCTGGATGATATGAGCACAATACCCTGACGATACTTTTCCAACCCACATGGTCTTGCTACCACGGGTATATCTATACCAAAAATATTAAAGCACAGTAAGGACCTGTCTACATGATACTGGTGGAGCTTCAAACTAGGGGGCCTAGAGATATTGAATTTCTTGTCCTCCAGTCTCCCACCCCGTCATTCGAGTACCTCATCTATTGTTAAAGGGTATGGTACTAATCCTGACTTACTCTGACCTTGAGGTACCTGTGAGCACACCCAGCATTCTGTCTGGTTTAAGACCTTACCCACAAGTGAGTGGTAATCACTCAACGGATGGCGGTCCATGTCAATATTAAGGTTGGACTGACATCTCTGGATGCACCCATCCTCTACTATATTCTCACAATTCCTACAAATACAATATTCATCAGACAATAACTGTTCACAGTGCCTCCGAGCTCCATGACTACCAGAGCGCTTACTGATACCAAAGAAAAAGAAGTTGGTACTTAGTACCTCCTGGCGCCAATTTTAAATGCTCAGTAATTTAAAAACAGTCTGTCTGCAGCTCTCTTAAATTGGAGGGACCACCACGCCCTCCACAGGTATAGAAATACAAAGAAAAACAACTAAGAAAGCGCTGACACACTACAAATATTAAAATACACTCACTTTTTATTAAAATATGTAAAATACATATGGACTGTTCCTAGACTACCTTTAAACACTATATTACTATAGTAATCCTGATCAATCCCTAACAGTAAATAGACAAATGAGTTCCCTATAATCACAACACTATAGATTTTGGCCAAAAATATATGTAATAAATTTATACAGCAGAATTAGTGCACTTAATACAGCCAGATGTTTGGATGGCAGCAAATTATAATAAGTAACTTTATAATAGTAACTGTTGCGGTATTTGTTTCATATAGCGCAAATGGTTACAAGTCCATGCAGTTATTTCCAAGTATTGTAACAAGAGTTCCAGTTGTTAAGTGTTGGTTTGCCAAGCAAATTTGGACCTTTTATACATGCAGAGTTGAAATGTATTACAGAGTTATAATTGTTAAACTCTATTAGACATGGTCATGCTTTAAATATCTGATTGTTTTTACCGCGACCGTCCTCTGGTAAATACTTACTGATACCAGCCTTTACTCGAGTGATGTGCTGCTCCTGAGATCCTACAAATGCGTACTCGCCATCAGAACCCATTCCAGATCCCTGCTCGACCTCTCTGGGACCCTCACCAAAACAAATTGTCCTGATCAAAAACAGAATTACTAGTAGAACCCGAAACACAGTCTCTTGTGATAGATCCATTTCATTAGGGGAAAGAAGGAAAATATAGTAGTGTGATGTACCCTGCACCAAACGATAATTTTTAAAAAGTTATTAATATGAAACCAGCTATCCAATAATTTTCCCTTTAATAGTTTGGGATTATTCGGCTGGAGGTGCTCCAACAATCATGTTTAAACCTAATAAACAAACAAAGACCGGCAGTGGCCGGAGAAAGACAGGGATTGCCTTTTTGGAGCACTCTTTTAAATTATTTACATTTAAATTGATATGATTAGTATTTTAAAACGTAACCTTTAATATTATTCTTTAAAATAAATGGGGTAGGAATTAATTCATAGCTATCATAAACAATATCTGTTATCCCCTTATAAATATTTCAATAAATCACTATGTGACTGTCCTAACTGATCATAACATTATATCCCTATCTTAACAATTCATATGGTTATTATTATGGTGAAGAGAATTGTTATAATAAAGTGTGAAAAGAAATATCAATTCTGCAATTTAATAAAAATACTGGTATTTGAAAATTACCTTATCTTGATTGTCTCAATCAACAGCCTATAATGACACAATTAAAACTGTATAAAGCTCATTAATGCCATTGTTTTATGAAATTCATACTGCTTTCCCAATGGACTCAATGTTAGAATTTCACAGACATTCAGTTGATCACTGCAATACCAAACATTTTACCTTATGTCTCTGAATTATTATCAGTGAATAACAATGTTGCTTGTTAAGGGGGGTACTCACGGGAGAGATGTGTGCTGAGCGATCTTAACACAGACCGCTCAGCACACATCTCTCACTCCGCTCAGCACAGCGTGATGTGCTGAGCGAGGGGGAAAGCCGACGGGGGGCCGCTCACTTCACACAACGGTGAAGTGAGCGACCCGCTAGATTGAGCCTGCATGCAGCTCAATCTAGCACCGGTGATAGCGAGATGCACGGGGCCGCGCATCGCTATCGCTGGAGGGCATACACACGGCAGATCCGTGCTTAAAATCTAAGCAATCTAGCAAGATTGCTTAGATTTTAAGCACGGATCTCTCCGTGTGTACCCCCCTTTAGTTGTTTGATACTTTACTTTTGGTTACAGAACAAAGCAACAATTCTTTCTCCTGACTGTCTGTGAATGTGACAACTTGTACCACAGATACAAAGGTTGCCAATCATATTAAGAGATAATATATTTTTTTCTTTCCCCTTGCTGATTTGAACTCAGAAAACGAGGGTCATAATTACATGGCGCTGCGCTGATTGTCCATGCGCCTGGGATACTTAAATATAATCCTTTATCTCACTGTGGCGCCGCGCTGATGGTCAGGGTACTTTTGTAACACACATATATACGGTTATCATTCAGGGTGCTGGGGGAAACAAATGGCTTTTTTTCTTACTTTTGTAACACAAATAGACTTAAAGGCTTGGTATAATAAGGACTTATAATTTTGCACAGTGCCGTATTTATAATTAGTTTAAACAGACTGCTTTTGGTGTTTTGCTGCATATGGAATTGAAACTGGAACAAACCTATAATAGCAGTTAAGAGATAACATTTTCTTATTATTTTTTTCTTTCCCCTTGCTGATTTGTACTCAGAAAACGAGGGTCATAACTACACGGCGCTGCGCTGATTGTTCATGCGCCTGGGATACTTCAATATATTCTTCTATCTCACTGTGGCGCTGCGCTGATCGTCAGGGTATTTTTGTAACACAAATAGACCTATAGGCTTGGTACAATAATGACTAATAATTCTGCATAGTGCCGTATTTATAATCAGTTCAAACAGACTGTTTTTGGTGTTATAAGATTGGTTACAACTAATGCTGATCATGTGAATGTGTGTGGAACTCTGGTGTATCCACTGATATGACACTATAAAGATCTAAGATTACTGGATCTAAAAGTTCATTAAAACACTGCTGCTAATACATGCACGGTATAATTAGCCGTGGATTCAACGAAGCAGCGGACAAATGTTTGTGTTGTTTTTCTTTGGTAATTTATATAATTGCGATTAACTATGAGTCTAAATGGTATTACGGCGCTGCGCCAATTATCTAAGTGCCAGTGATATTCCAATACATCTTGCAGCTTATGGAATTAAAGTTGGAATAAGCCTATAGCAGTAGTTAAGAGAGAATATCCTCCCCTCTGCTGATTTGAACTCAGAAAACGAGGGTTAAAATTATACTGCGCTATGCTGATTATCTACGCACCTGTGATACTTTAATATACTTTTCTATCTGGCTGGTTGGTCAGGCGCCGCGCTGACTGTCAGGACAATTTTGAAACACTGATAGACCTATGGGCCTGGTACAATAAGGACTTACAATTCTGTACAGTGCCACAATTATAATTAGTCCAAACAGACTGTTTTTTGTATTATAAGATTGGTTGTAATTAGTGCTGACCATGTGAATGTATGTGGAACTCTGGTGCATCCACTAACACGACACGACGAGGATTGGTAATTATATACAGTCCCGTGCCTATAATCAGCAAGATCTGACGGCACTTGTTTTTTATTATGAACATTACATGATTGGCAACTTTTGTATCTGTGGTACAAGTTGTCACATTCACAGACAGTCAGGAGAAAGAATTGTTGCTTTGTTCTGTAACCAAAAGTAAAGTATCAAACAACTAACAAGCAACATTGTTATTCACTGATAATAATTCAGAGACATAAGGTAAAACGTTTGGTATTGCAGTGATCAACTGAATGTCTGTGAAATTCTAACATTGTCCATTGGGAAAGCAGTATGAATTTCATAAAACAATGGCATTAATGAGCTTTACACAGTTTTGATTGTGTCATGATAGGCTGTTGATTGAGACAATCAAGATAAGGTCATTTTCAAATACCAGTATTTTTATTAAATTGCAGAATTGATATTTCTTTTCACACTTTATTATAACAATTCTCTTCACCATAATAATAACCATATGAATTGTTAAGATAGTGATATAATGTTATGATCAGTTAGGACAGTCACATAGTGATTTATTGAAATATTTATAAGGGGATAACAGATATTATTTATGATAGCTATGAATTAATTCCTACCCCATTTATTTTAAAGAATAATATTAAAGGTTACGTTTTAAAATACTAATCATATCAATTTAAATTTAAATAATTTAAAAGAGTGCTCCAAAAAGGCAATCCCTGTCTTTCTCCGGCCACTGCCGGTCTTTGTTTGTTTATTAGAAAGAAGGAAAATAAGAAGGAGAAAAGAGAGGAAAATGCAGGGGGAGGTGAAAAAAGAAAATGGTGCAACAACCGTTCTAGATCTTGTTGCTCTCCGTGCTCAGGTGCCTTTCAACAGTCCTGCCTCTCAACTTTCCCGGAGCAAACACTCTAGTGTCTCTTTGCCTTGCTCTTTGAACACACAGTTCACTTTGAACGCACAGTTACCAAACTACTTTGTCACGAGTTCTCTCCGGGTCAGCGACCTTCTTGCAATGGGACGAGTGGACCCAAGTCTCTCTTTCGGCGACCTTCAATGCTGTCGTGCTGGTTAACAAGACTTGATATGATCCTTCCCACCTGTTTATAAGGCAACCTGAGCGTAAGAAATTTCAAATCATCACATAATCCCCAGGTTCAATGTCATGACAATCACTGTTTGGTAGGTCAGGAATCACCAGCTTTAAATTTCTTTGTTGATTTCTCAGCTGCTGACTCATCCCAACCAAATATTTCACAGTCACTTCATTATTACATTTCAAATCATCCTGGGGGTCTATCGTTACATGAGGTTGTCGACCAAAAAGGATTTCAAAGGGTGATAAGTTAAGTGGAGACCCATGAGTGGTTCTGATGCTGTACAACACTAGTGGCAAAGCTTCTGGCCACAACAATCCAGTTTCAGCCATTAATTTGCTCAGCTTGTTCTTATCAGTTTGCACATGACCTGAAAGACTTAATCTGTAAAATGGGTACCCCTGTCACTTTCAATCATTCTAGGAATACCCTAACTACACACAAATTCCTGCACAATTTTCTTTGCAGTGAACGTAGCAGTATTTGTGGCAGCAGGGAACGCTTCTACCCAATTGGAAAATACACCAATACAAACTAACCCATATTTCAAATTCCTACAGGGTGGTAACTGTATGAAGTCAATTTGTATTACCTGAAAAGGTCCGTCTGTCGGAGGGATATGGGATGGCTCTGTTGGTATTGTCTTACCAATATTCTTCCTCAAGCAAGTAAAATATGTTTCTCTTACCTGCATGAGAAAAGAATCCTGGCGCACACCAGTAGGCTCTCATCAGCCTGCACATACCCTCTTTGTCTAGATGAGTCAGACCGTGTGCCACCTCAGCTAGACTTGGAAGATATGCTCTGGGGGCTACTGGCTTACCGTGTCCACCTGTCCACAGTCCTGAGGACTCCTGGCCATACCCCTTTGCCCTCCAGACTGCCTTTTCCTGTAGGGAACATACATTTTGCATTTTAATTTTCTATCGTGTGTTATCAGTTGTGTGAAGTAAACCGTCTCTGGATAAGAGAAGAGAGGGGAAAAATAGTAAATAAAAAAAGAAAATGTCAGGTTTGGAAATGTCAGGTTTGGCATTCACCACAGGCTGTCACACCATCATGCATATCGGTGTCTGTACACCGTCTCCCTTCACCAGTATTCTCATTCTCCACCCTTTGTGCATGACCAGGCACACTGCATAAATACTGGTGTCCTTGTGTCCTTATGCTGGTGAGATATACTGGATTTTGGGCAGAGCTCTGAAGGACCGAGTAGGCATGTGGCGTTTGAACTGTGATCGGGTCCATGTATTGTACTTTCCTGTCGGTGAACGTAAGAGATGAGGAGGAAACTTTGAAGAAAAATCACATAGAGGTTAGTAACAGATAAGTTTGTAGCGGCAAAGAGGATTTTATAAAGTTTGACAACTGGATTGGGCACTATGGGGAAGTGATTCTCTACTGTCTGCTCCCCTTTAAAAAAAATTCTATGTGTGTCGTATCTCTACTGGGACTATCCCAACCATCAATCCAGTGTCCTGTCCATCCTAAGTTCATAGGGAACCCGGTATCTGTGAGATAATTTCCTCTACTTGTGGTGGACATGAATCTAGAACCGTGAAATGCAACATTAGTCTTCATGGGTATCCAACATACTTTGTGCTTCCTGGGCGGGAGCACTCTATATGTATACCATCTCTAACAAAACTCCTGTTAAGTTAATCAGGGGCTATTTCTGCTAGAGAGAGAAGCAAAAGTTTAGAGGCCTCATCTTAACCCCAGCAAGTTTTGTCAAAAGGGTAAAGTTGCATTTATTCCGTTCTTCCCATTAACCGAATCTGTGTTTTCTATATGGCTCGTGATTCCTTACTATATGTCCCTTGATGCCGTCTATGTGTTTAATAATGTGGCTTGTTTTCTCTGTCTAGGGGTCTATATTGACTATGTGTTCTACTACTCTTACAGTCTCTGGCAAAATGCCCTTTCATTCTACAAATGTAACATATTATCGGTCTTTTCTTATCACCAGGGTTTTGGGGTTTAGGCTGATAAGGCTTTGCTGCAAGAGCCTGTAGACTTAATGTCATCAGCTTCTCCTCCTGTTGTGTCTGCGCCTATCAATATTCTCGTGGTGCTCCATTGCGCACTCTCTAAGACAAGCTACTGTAGCCCCTCTCCAATGAGGCAAAGATATTTGTACCTTGTCCCTTACTGTCTTATTGAGTCCGTCCATTAGCACAGAGACAGCCACCTCCTTGTAATTTGCATCGTTCCCTGTATCTTATATCCCAATGTATGTATCCATTATTTGCAGGGCCCGATGGAAATATTAAGACGCCATTTCATTTTCTCTCTGTTTTATGGAGAAAATTCTTCTCCACTTAACAGTAGTGGGGAAATACAACTCTAGTTGCCTATTAATTCGCTCCACGTTTTCCTGATTGTGTTCATCAGTCATAGGACTATCCGACTCTAATCTACAATCAGTGATAAATTTTTGGGTGCCAATATTAGGGGGTAGGCACGCTTTCAAAACTATCCGCCTATCTTTGGTTCATGAGCATTACCCAGATCTTTGATAAACTTCTGACATCTGGCTAAATGCTTCCAGGGATCGGGGAATTCTGAAATGATTGACCGCAGCTCAGCTCTGGACCACGGGCAATACATCGCATTATTCCTGGTGAGGATTTCTCCCTGACTACCGGTTCCCCCATTGAGAGTTACTATTTCCAAGACAGGATGTAATCCTACCATTCCGTTCCTAATCTGTTTGCTGTAAGGTGTTGCAATGACCCGTCTCACACTTACCGGTAGCTGTGACCTCACCAGTTCTTTCTGTGGAGAATACTGTTACTGCTCTAACTGGATGGACAGGCCCCACCTGAGTTTTCTGCAAGGCGACTGCCTGAATGAGAGCTGTGATTTGGCTGGATCCTTCATCTTCCTGTGACCTATAACCTTGAAAAGACTTCAAAACAGGATACATCTTGCAAAAATTAGGGTTAATACATTTCTCTTGCATTATCCTATCATTCATAGATATACCATTGACTGTAGCCATCTCTTCCCTCTCGACCTGTGTCGATAATGGTGTGTTTGTGTCCTTGTTCCTGCTAGGTTTGGAACCTGCTTTGCGGGTTTGTTCCCTTTGCATTTCCCCCTCTTGTTGCCATAATTTTAAACATTCGTTATGTCTAATCCTTTGTTTTCTGGATTTAAGCAGACATATTTTACTGCCTACATTCTGCAATACCTATGGTTCAAAGCTGCCCACCCTAGGGAATGATACCCTATCGTTGTCAGTCATACGTACCCATTCAGACAAAAAGTCTTCAGCTTGTGGACCATATTTTCCACACATAACAAACCTCGCTGACCCCTTGGGCCGCGGCTCTTCAACCTGAACCCTGGCTACCATACGTCCACCGCTTGTGCAATTGGATCCCATCGCAGACTTTTTCCTTTTACGCAATCCCCAATTGCACTACATGAATAGACGGTGAAAGTTCTTAGAGCGCTTTCACCCACTCCTTCTCCGCCGAGTACCACGACTCACTCCAATAGTGACCACCGCATACCCAGTGAGGTCGACCTAAGATTTCTATTTACTGGAAGTGTTAGGAGTGACTTACCCTTTCCAGCAAATATCCACCGCTGGAGATTTTCCTGAGAGAGACTAGCAAAAACTCCCTATGCACTTATTATACACAAATCACGCTTGTGTATGCTCTACACGACGCTAATGATACCGTGATTTTACGCAAAAGCTCGTAAAAGGGGTATCAAGTTGCACTATGTATCGCGCCCACAAACATGCGGTCCAATCGCACGACGTCTAGGTACTTGTTACCCAGCTGCCGTACGACCATGAGTCGATGTACAAACTGCGACCCTAAGCCGAAGCGTATCAAAAAAACTTTTTACTTCAATACTACACAATGCACAATTCCCTATTACGCTCCTTTGCAAATCTCCTCACGATTTGCGTATTTCAAGCTATACTAACGTGAGTCAGCCGCCTCACGCCACCAAGCCTCCACTTACTTGGTGTACCGAACAACGGAATCCCGAATTCCACGGGGTTCAACTCACTCACTCCTGCTTTCACTCATTCAAATATACTTTGTTTTTCTGTACAGAAAATTTTCATTCATTCTGATTGGCAGCTTTACCCCCAGAGGCAATACAGTTTAAACAAAAGTTTTATACTAATCTGTTTTAGAAACCAGATAGTTATGTGCTATTGTAGCATGGCTACTGTCCCACCTTTTAACTAAACAACACTATTGTGTAATTTGTACTTAGCGCCCACACTCTTACCGTGCGTGTCTTTTACGCTGCATGCGCAGTCCTGTACTTTGTCCGAGACACGTGTACAAAACCCTGCGTCTGCAATAAAACAAATCACACAAGTCCATAAATGTGAACAATACTAACTACTATTGCCAACTAGACACAACTTGTTCTGTATAAACTTTTATGCAGACCTGCGTTTGTGTCTTTACACTTACTTCCTTAAATATTGTTATTTAAAATTTATCTGTATAGCAAACAAATGTATCCGATTTCACACAGATCTATAATGACTGCAATAATCTATAATTTAAATGATATGATTCAGATTGGATAGCTATCTTGCAGACCATACACTGATATAAATATACACATAATTATAATAATATTATATATATGTATCATTCACTGGCCTTCTATGAGACACGTTCACCCATTCAGTGCTTCTAATTTGCATATCAAAGATGTTTTGCCTGCCTGTACTAGTGGTTGAACCAGTTCATTAACATTTCAATGCCTCTCTGATAGCAAACAGAGAGTTAACTAAATCCTGGGAAAGAAGAAGAAAAAAAAAGTATTTTTTCTTTTTTTCTGTGTGCAATTTCTTACACCAAGCCAAGCATTTATCTCACCATTTACTCTCACTAGGCCCAATTGAAACTATTTGTAATTGACTATGGCATGACTTAAATAAATGCATTGGTAACTCATAAATGGTGCTTGATGTGACAAAGGAAACTGATTGTTCTGAGCAGACTGAAAATCAGCTATTTAGAAAATGACCTTCCTAAAATGGCCACTGCCCCTCCCCCTTCCACATCCATGAGGTTTACACAAGATGGTGGACAGGCCATGTGGTTAGTCCAAAATGGAGGACAGACCATGTGGCTTCCTTTGTCACAAAGAAATCACAAATCATACAAGCAGCAGAAGTTATTTTAGGCCTGAGTTTTAAAAAAAAACTATATCAAGGCTATGCAGCAACTTTTAAATGTACTTTTAAATCTACTTAACAGATAAACAATCCAATCTGAATCAAACACAATCAAACACAATATGACTTATTTAAACTTTGTTTTGCAACAATGTGAGAGGGTATGCAAAGTATTGGTGCCCTTTGTGTACGTTTTTTGGCGCCAAAAAAATTCACAGATTTTTTAATAGCTTTTTTCCTGTTTTACGGGTTCTACCAGCACCTCTGCAGACCAGACAGAGCAGACGCAATCTAACAGCACACAAATAGGGTTTTCAGCATATCCATCGACCAGGAAAAGGTTACGTAGGATAACTTTCCGCCTTTTGCTGATAGATTAAGTCTGCTATGACCTGTTAGGCTGTGAGCATGTGAAAACCGGACGATGCCCCCAATTGTAAACGCTGGTTTACTTTCAGGACTAAAAGCTACACTTTAACAAGACATTCAATACACTTTAAATGGAGCCGCTGCGGCCGCTATACTAAATCCTCAATCTAAGTAGATATTCTACCATTAGCGTACAGAGCCCCGTACCGTGCACGTACTTTGCGTACAAACACCGTGCTGGCTTTACAAAGTACACTCAGTGCGTACACACCCAAAGACACTTCATGAACCCTTAACAACTACACATGTGATTGTAATACACTTATAACCTTAGCAGGGAAAGGAAACACAACACCAGTTTGTATTTAAAATGCCGGGTTCCGACACACCTACATATAATTACTGAAAGGGGGTTATAATAATAAAACAATACAATACAATAGAATAACGGCTACAGTCAATGGTACATACTTGTTTGATTTCGCCTGCGCCTCCCAGTCTGGTCCTCAGTCATCAGGGTAGATGACCTTTAGAGTCTGTATCTGACCAGGCATGCAGCTGGCTCTTTTATACAATCTTCCAAAACTTAACACAATGGATACTGTAATCTCTTTGTCCATTGGACACAGGGATGGTCATTTACAGTACAGGAGAGGTCATAGGTTGGTTTGAATAGGTGGGCGATGTCTGTTCCAGATGCACTTGTGGGTGGTCTCCTCTGGGTTCCCGCCACATACCAAATGTACAGTAAATACAGTTTATATTTATATTCTGCTCCTGCACATAACTATGAGCAGGAGCGTGCGATCTTCTGCAAACCAACACCGGACTATTTCCCTTAATTTACCCTACAGCTGGATACCATACACCACCTTATAACCTTGTTCTGTCCCCTCCTATCCTGTAAAGGTGAATCCCTTTGTTCTGATGCCATTTAAACTGTTGTAACTTGCTGGTGTGATGCAGGGAGACTATGTGTACATTACATTGTGCACTATTTGGATTAAATATGTAATGTGTTTTGATGGCTTTTCCATGCGTTCACAAACTCTACCATAAATACTCATACCACGCGCTAATGCACAGGACTGCGGGAGCGACCATACGCAAATTGCAAATATGCGCACGCACAGCAGAACAAGTACACGCACGGAGGTCATCTGTGTGTAGTTTGTACGTGGTGTGTGTATTGCAGTATTTTTCGACTTCTACAGCACATTCAATATACACAGTGCATGCACAAAGGCACTGCTGCGATCAGGACAGACGGTTTCAGAAATGTTGTGCAAAAGTTATGGACATTCTTGGGCAGTAACTGAGAGATGGAAAGAAATGAATGGAAATATGATGTGTTATAGGAGTGTCATGGGCATGTCAATGCAAGTGGCTGCCTTAACAGACACACAGGCGCAGGCATAAGAGGCCATGATCAGATGGAGAAACTGTACCTGCTATAGGGCTGATGCAAGTTTTGATGGTGCAACCAATTGTGGCTTAGAAAGACGTATCAATTGGTATTACAAAATATCATACAGGTATAACATATGTGGTGAGAGGGGTCACCTTTCACCTGAATTACCCACATTCCTGTGGATTCAGCTCCCTCCAAGGAAGACTAAAGCAAGCCCTGTGCATTTTGTAGCAGCAGTGAAGGTTTTGAACTTCAGGTTTTCTGGGTTGCACAGGTACAGCTGTAAGTTGTCATTGAAGGACAGGAAGGGTTTAAAATCCTCATCCACCTGGTGCTCTGGGAACTAATGCAAAATAGTGGCCAGCGAGTAGGCTGGAGTCTCAATAGTGCCAGTGACTTTCTAAACTAGGTGTGCCAGGAAGCAAAACAGATTGTGGCTGCATTTTATCAGCAGACTGAATACCAGAACTTTAGTGCTGAGACATTTATCCGCACCTGTATGTTTAATTATTGTGCCTGTTTGTCCAGGACTTCTGTGTGTGTATTTGTTAAAGTGCAGTGTCTGCTGAAATTAAGACAATGCTTCACCATGAACCTGCCAGCCGTGTGTCCTAATTTCTGTGACCTTGTTACACATAGTGAACATTATATGATGTTTTAAGTAGAAATAAACATATACAGTTCAGACTATAAATGTTGTTGAGCTTCATTCAGACTAAATTGCAAAGGCCCAAAAAACATTGCTTGAAGCATTAAAGAGCAAGCCCCACCAGTAGTGTACTTGTGCCAACTAAGACTTCATGATAGGTGAGGAGATCACAGTCTAGATTTCAAAGCAAAATTAAATATTGAGTCAATCTGTAGTAGTAGTAGTAGTAGTAGTAGTAGTAGTAGTAGTAGTAGGATGTTCTCCCATTTTAAGCTATAGGAAATTGCCCAACACATATCTATGATGCCTAGAAATTAGCTCAACCTCTAAGGTACAGTAAGTGTCAAATTACTATTAAGAACCTTAATAGTTCTTAATAGGGTGAAGAAATGCTCTGCTTAGCATAAGTGTTGTCCTATTTGGCATCTTCTTATGTATACAAGAAAAAAAGGGGAAAATATTACCACAGCACACTAAAAAGGATCAGCAATGATATTCGAATAATACATGATAATATAAATACAGAAATCTCAGTTTGAATATTTCTACAAATAAATAATTAATCAAAGCTTCTCTGTTTCTGACAGTCCCTAACGCTACATAATAATAGCTTCAACTCTGGTTCATATAATTGCATATTGTTATGCAATATGGTAATAGCACCTTCATAAAAAGAATATCTAAATTGACAGTCAACTCACCTGCAGGCACCCCTAGATCCTCCAAATAGCACTACAAGGACCAGCATAATGCTGGTACCATCCATGCCCCTTGGCTAAGAAACAAGTAAATACATAAATAGTGATATCTGTAATACCAGATATGGCCAGTAGTGGAGCACTCATGCATAGCTGGAATGCTGCGGTCATTCAGAGAGCTGTGAACAATGAATACTGAGTTGCTGGGCTAAACCCAGAGAACAGGTTGCACGGGAATTGCAGAGTTGCTGGGCTACACCCTTGGAGCAGGATGTACTGGAACTGCAGAGTTGCTGGCAGGGGTGTAACTAGAACTTTGTGGGCCCCATAGCAAAATCTTGAAAGTGCCCCCACATGAAAAAAAAAACATACCCAACAATGCAGGCTCATCCCCTCAGCAACCTACTGTAGTATAGTTCGAGTCATTACCTGCTGGAGGGAATAGAGAGAATCAGGGTGGTAGAGAGGGGATAGGGAGATGCAGAGCATTAGGGAGGGGATAGAGAGACGCAGGATGGTTGGGAAGCATTAGGGAGGCACAGGGTAGTAGGGAGAGGTTAGGGAGATGCAGGGTGGTAGGTAGGGTTAGGGAGATGCAGGGTGGTTGAAAGGGGATAGTGAGATGCAGGGTAATGAGCAGGAGATAGAGAAATGCAGGGTGCTAAGGAGAGGGAATAGAGATGCAGGGCATTAGAGAGGGAACAAAGAGATGCAGGGTGGTAGAGAGGGAATAGAGAGATGCAGGGCATTAGAGAGGGAACAGAGAGATGCAGGGTGGTAGAGAGGGAATAGAGAGATGCAGGGCATTAGAGAGGGAACAGAGAGATGCAAGGTGGCAGAGAGGGAATAGAGAGATGCAGGGTGGTAGAGAGGGAATAGAGAGGTGCAGGGCGGTAGAGAGAGAATAGAGAGATGCAGGGTGGTAGAGAGGGAATAGAGAGATGCAAGGCGGTAAGGAGGGGGAATAGAGAGACGCAGGGCAGTAGAGAGGGGATAGAGAGACACAGGGCGGTAAGGAGAGGGAATAGAAAGACGCAGGGGGGTAGAGAGGGAATAGGGAGATGCAGGGTGGTAGAGAGGGGATAGAGAGACACAGGGTGGTAAGGAGAGGGACTAGAAAGACACAGGGTGGTAAGGAAGGGGAATAGAAAGATGCAGGGGGCGGTAAGGAGAGGGACTAAAGAGACACGGGGTGGTTGGGAGGAGTTAGGAAGACATAGGGAGGTCTGCACAAGAACGTTGCCCAGTACTATCACAGTGTAACACTATCATGTAGCAAAGCGCCACTAACCTATTTCCAAGGTGCCTGCAGAAGAAGAATCCCGGCATCTCCCTGTGCTGGGAGAGACTGGATGAGATGCCTCCTCAGACTTATACAATGCATCCTGATCAGAGGAAGAACTGCATCTCCCGACTTCCACTGCATGCCAGGGGTGTAAACAAACTTTATTGAACTATAACTAAACAGACTGCCTTATTCTCTGCACAGTAGTGACCTGTACAGAGGAACTCGTAGTGGGACAAGCGGAATGAGAGCAGAGCAGAACTGCAAGTTTAGAGAAGAGGAGGCGAACTCTATCCTTCCCGCACCACCCAGCCATATGCCTGTCCCTCCTAGCACCTCCCCCTGACCCAGAATTGGGTAGCGGCTACTGGGGTGTCCTGTACTGCGCTGCTAGGGCTCACCTTACTCCCAAGGATTAGCCAGCGTCTGTAATTGTTAGCGTCGGAAGGCATCTTGCTGGGAAGTGTAGCAGTGGCCGGGACTCTCACCAGTGCCACCGTGACGCGGTTGCAGAGTCTAACATCTCCTCACTCCCAGGAAGTCAAGTGCCAGGACCTGAGCCTGCCGCGTGGCAGTACAAATTAAGAAAAAAAACCAAAAGGGTGCAGTGGGATTGCATGCTCTGCCTTTTGGCCCCCCAAGCGGCCGGGCCCCATAGCAGTTGCATCCCCTGCACCCTTGCTAGTTACGCCACTGGTTGCTGGGCTACAGCTAGAGAGCAGGATATCCAGCCCTGTGAACAACTATTGCACTACTGACTAGATATAACAGTTACTGGAGACACAGGTACTAAAAGTCACAGGAGGCAAAGACTGGTACTTGTAATTCCATGGAGCTGGAGTCAGGATCACAGCATTACACAGGAGCCTGGAGCTTCTCCTTTTATCCCCTATGCACACCTATGATTGGCTATGGGCATCAGCTAACAGGATCAGTCTTTGGTTGGTGGGATACTGGTCAGCTGATCAGAGGCAAGATGGCAGCACCAGTGAATGGTTGAATGGTGAAGCTGGGAAGGATTGTAGGTACACAGTGAGAGGCAGGAGATCATCTGCAGTGGACATCTCTAGGAGCCAGATGCCAGGCTGACCAGAGTGCAGGTAAGATCAGATATGTGTATGCTCGGGACCTGACATGCCAGACAAGAAAAAAGGAAAAATATTAGTCCAGCATATTAAAAGGATCAGCAATGAGATTTGAATACTACATAATAATAGACATATGGTACTCTGTTAGATCAAAGGCTCACATAGTGGACCTGGATGGTGGTAGTGAGTTAAAATGATGGTAGTGAGTTAAATGGAGAGGAGGAGAAGGGCGGAGGGAAAGAGCAGCCGGCAAGGGCAAGGGTATTTACATGGGTTCTAAAAAAGGTATTATCAAAGGTATTGCCAAAACATTAACTAACAACAATTATATGTCATCATTACAGCATATAGGAAATGATATACGGAGCATACGGGAAAATACTTATGTCAGGGCAGAGAATTTAAATGGAAACATCGGGTTTATCAAAAAGAAGAGTAAGGTGGGCAGTATTAAGTATGGTGGGGGTGGAGAGGGAGCGAGAAGGACAGTCAGTAAGAGTAACTCTAGTGACGCACTAGTAAACCATGATAGGATATCTTTAAAAAAAACAAATGGACAAGGAAACCGCTAAACTAAAATGTATGCTTGCAAATGCAAGACGTCTAGCAGGTAAAATGGGGGAATTGGAATTGTTAGCATCAAAGGCTGAGTATGACATTATAGGTATTATGGAAACATGGTGGGATGACTCTCACGATTGGGTTGCAAACTTGGAGGGGTATTCTCTTTTCAGGAGGGACAGGGCAAGCAAAAGAGGAGGAGGTGTATGTCTTTATGTTAAACCATCTCTTAAACCATACTTAAAGGAGGTTATTTAGGAGGGGACTGGCGAAAATGTGGAGTCACTATGGGTTGAAATCTCAGGTGGGGTTATTGATGCAAAAAAACTAGCCATAGGCACGTGCTACAAACAGCCGGATATTAGCACACATGAGGAAGAACAACTCTTGCAGCAAATCAAAAGGGCTGCAGGATTGGGAGACATCCTAGTGATTGGGGATTTTAATTATCCTGATATAAATTGGAGTAACAATTCATGTGGTAAAGCTAGGGGCAACAGGTTCTTAAATATGTTAAAGGATCACTACTTGTCTCAATTAGTCGAGGACCCAACTAGGGGTAAAACTACTCTGGATCTAGTAGTAACTAATAATGTGGACATTATATCAAACACTAAAGTTGGGGAGACTTTGGGTAACAGTGATCACTATATGATCACATTTGACATCAGTTTCAGGAAACATAGCTATAAGGGTTCAACCAAAACATTTAACTTTTGGAAGGCTAGTTTCAGTATGCTGAGATGTACACTTAACGACATTGAGTGGAAAGATTTGTTTCATAACAAGAACACTTCGGAAATGTGGGATGCTTTAAAAGGGTTGCTAGATAGCAATATTCACAAATGTATTCCCATGGGCAGTAAACGCAGGAGTACTAAGCTCAAACGGATGTGGCTTAACAAGAAGGTCAAGGCAGAAATGGATAAAAAGAAGCGTGCTTTCAAAGAATTTAAATCTAATGGAAAGGAGGAGTCATACAAGTATTACAAGGAATGCAATAAAAAAAATGCAAAAAAGCAATAAGAGCAGCTAAAATGGAAAATGAAAACCAAATCGCTATAGAGAGTAAAACCAATCCTAAAAAGTTTTTTAAATACATAAACAGTAAAAGGTTAAAAAAGGAGAACATAGGTCCAATAAAAGATGAATTTGGAGTATTGATAAATAATGACAAAATAAAAGCTGAAATACTGAACAATTTTTTTTCATCAGTGTTCACCAGAGAAGAACTGATGGTAGGAGTAGTGCATAACGATAGTGACAGTAATGATCCGTGGTAAGATTCTTGTTTAAGTGAAGTAGTCCGGGAGAGACTAAGCAAAATTAAGATTAATAAATCACCTGTCCTCATGGACTTTACCCAAGGGTTCTTATGGAGCTTAGATCACAACTAGCAAGACCCCTATACTCTATTTTCAATAGTTCAATTAGATCAGGCATGGTACCGAAGGATTGGCATATAGCTGAAGTAGTACCATTATTTAAAAAGGGATCCAAAGATCATCCAGGTAACTACAGACCGGTTAGTTTGACATCTATAGTGGGGAAAATATTGGAAGGAATTCTAAGAGATAGCATACAGGAGTATCTACAGACCGCTATGATTATTAGCAAGAACCAGCATGGGTTTGTGAAGGACAGATCATGTCAAACTAACTTAATTAGCTTCTACGAGGAAGTGAGCAATAATCTTGACCATGGAAAAGCAGTGGATGTGGTCTACTTAGATTTTGCAAAAGCCTTCGATACAGTGTCTCACAGGAGACTGATCATCAAATTAAAGGAGCTTGGCCTAGAAAAAACTGTTTGCATATGGATAAGTAACTGGCTGGATAACAGGGTACAGTGAGTGGTGGTCAACGGGAAGTACTCAAGCTGGACCCCAGTGGTCAGCGGAATACCACAAGGGTCCGTATTCGGGCCATTACTGTTCAACATATTTATCAATAACCTAGAAATAGGCCTGGAAAGCACAGTGTCAATCTTTGCAGATGATACTAAACTTTGTAAGGTAATTAATTTGGAAATAGATGTGGAGTCTCTGCAGAATGATTTATCTAAACTTGAAATCTGGGCGTCTAAATGGAGAATGAGGTTCAATATAGAAAAATGCAAGGTTATGCATTTCGGGACTAAAAACAAACTTGCATCCTACATAATAAAAGGGGGAAAGTCTAGGGGTAACAGTATTGGAAAAAGATTTGGCGGTACTCATTGATAATAGGCTTAATAACCGTACACAATGTCAAAGCACAGTAAAGAAGGCAAGTAAGGTGCTAGCGTGCATAAATTCTGGAATTGAGACAAGGGACGAGGATGTAATTCTGCTGCTGTACAAATCATTGGTACAGTAGGTCCGCACCTGGAATGTTGTGTTCAGTTTTGGGCACCACTGTATAAAAAAGAGTGAACTCAAAAGGGTGCAAAGGCGAGCTACTAAATTGATTATAGGGCTAGAGGGACTGGATTACGAGGAAAGGCTAACTAGGTTGAATATGTATACACTGGAAAAGAGGCGTCTAAGAGGAGACATTATTAATATCTTCAAATATGTAAAGGGGCATTACAAAGAGTTATCAGAGGAATTATTTATTAAAAGAACACTGTTTAGGACACATGGGCACTCGCTGAGGCTGGAGGAGAGAAAGTTCTGTACGCAACAGAAGAAAGGGTTCTTCACTGTTAGGGCAATAAGGCTTTGGAATTCCCTGCCAGGGAAGGTGATAATGGCGGACTCTGTAAATGCATTTAAAAAAGGATTGGATACATTTCTGATTGAAAATGATATCTAAGGTTATAACATTTAAAATATGGACATTGTTAATCTGGGTGTAACATGATTTATAGTTGTTAACTAGTCATAAAACATTATTTCAGCGGGTATATTATAATCAACTCAACTTAATACAGGTTGAACACGATGGGCATTTTGCCTCAATTACTATGGCCCTCATTCCGAGTTGATCGGTCGCAAGGCGAATTTAGCAGAGTTACACACGCTAAGCCGCCGCCTACTGGGAGTGTATCTTAGCATCTTAAAATTGCGACCGATGTATTCGCAATATTGCGAGCACAAACTACTTAGCAGTTTTAGAGTAGCTCCAGACTTACTCTGCCTGTGCGATCAGTTCAGTGCTTGTCGTTCCTGGTTTGACGTCACAAACACACCCAGCGTTCGCCCAACCACTCCCCCGTTTCTCCGGCCACTCCTGCGTTTTTTCCGGAAACGGTAGCGTTTTCAGCCACACGCCCATAAAACGCAGTGTTTCCGCCCAGTAACACCCATTTCCTGTCAATCACATTACGTTCGCCGGAGCGATGAGAAAGCCGTGAGTAAAAATACTTTCTTCATAGCAAAGATACTTGGCGCAGTCGCAGTGCGAATATTGCGCATGCGCACTAAGCGGAATTTCACTGCGATGCGATGAAAAATACCGAGCGAACGACTCGGAATGAGGGCCTATGTTACTATGAAACCCACTTTTATGTGGACTTCCTACATTTATTTACTAACCTTAAATATCCCCACTGTTGTATGGCAAATTCTTGATTTCTCATGATTGCATTTTTGTCCTCACTAGCCAACAAGAGGATGTGAATAGTAGACACCTCTTTCTTACAGACTGATTGAAGGCTGTAGAAAATACCCTAGTTTCCTTTAAGTCCCGACACTATGAAAATGTAATTTTGTCAGAAGTTTTGTACTGCTCTACAAAGTCTATGCAACGGTGTGGTAATGCTATTGCTGATGTTAACATGGTCTTAGACTTGGCCTTGGATAAATCACACCCTACCATCAATTCCTTGTAGAATCCATCTCGCAGATTTTGACAGCTCATAGCAGAATATGACTTGTTTGATGTGTGAAAAGCAAGACACGGTTAGGGATGACTAATTTTCCTTGCCCGTCTATTCATATCCTAGGATTGACCTGGCCTTGTTATAAAAGGACTTCACAACAAATTAGAAGTTACAATTAGGGATGTGTGCCGGGCCATTTTTGCTGGATTTGGATTTGATTTGATTCGTCGGCCGGCTTTGGATTTGCCAAACTGCCGTGACTGGCTTTGAATTTGGATTTATTTTTTAAATTGACAAAAAAGCTAAAATCACTTAATATAGGCCTTTTTTGTTCTTAGAGTACTAACCTCAATAACATTAATTTCCACTCAGTTCCACTCAATTTTGACCACCTCACAGCTTACAATATTGTTTTCACCAATATTGGCCAAAGGCTGGCTGGATAAACTGCGGTATACAGTGTGGGTTTGATACAGTGCAGGATACAGAGTGGGTTTGATACAGTGCAGGTTGGAAACAATGCAGGTCAGATACAGAGTGGGATATATTACTGGTTGGATACAGTGTGGAGTACAGTGCAGGTCGGAAACAGTGCAGGTTGGCTACAGTGCGGAATACACTGTGGGTTGGATACTGTGTGGTTTGGATACAGTGCTAGATACATTGCTAGTTGGATACCCGTGCGGGATACAGTGCTGGTCAGATACAGGTCTGGTTGTATACAGTACTGGATACATTGCTAGTCAGATACAGTGCGTGTTGGATACAATGCAGGATACAATGCAGGGCGGATACATCAATAGTGCACTTACTGTGACAGGGGATGCGGTGGTGTCCTCAGTGTGGGAGTGTCGGCAATGCAGGGGAGCTGGCAGAGTTGTTGCCGGTGGTGTCAGTACTGCTGGGGTGCTGGCGGTGTCGGCAGTGACTGTGGTGTCCTCAGTGCAGAGTTGCTGGTAGTGTCGGTACTGCTGGCTGTGTCGGCAGTGTGGGGGTGCCAGGGGTATCCTTATTGCAGGGGTGTCGCCAGTGCTGGTGGTGTCCTCAGTGTCGGGTGCCAGTGGTGTCCTTATTGCTGGGGTGCCGGCGGTGTCAGCAGTGATGGTGGTGTCCTCAGTGCAGGGGTTCCGGCAGTGTCCTCGGTGCGGAGTTGCTGCTGGAGTTGGTACTGCTGGCTGTGTCGGCAGTGTAGGGGTGCTGGCATTACTGTTAGCGTCTTCAGTGCGGGGTTGCTGGTGGTGTTAGTAGTACTGCTGTGGTGCTTGTGGTGTTGGCAGTGCAGGAGTGTTGGTGATGTTTTAAGTGCAGGGGTGCCAACAGTGTCGGCAATGCAGGTGTGCCAAAAGTGTCCTCAGTGTTGGGGTATATCAGCAGTGTGGGGGTGCTGGCTGTATCCTCAGTGCGGGGTGCAGGCAGTGTGGGAGTGTCAGCAGTGCGGGTGGCGGCGTCGGCAGTGTGGGGGCAGTGTCAGCAGTGTGGGTGTCGGTGTCAGGGCGGTGCGGGCCTCCATTATTCCTGATGAAAGTCTATGGGTACATGCTGATTGGCTGATAGCCATGACAGACGTCTCTCTCAGCCAATCAGTGATCAGCCCCATTTACTTTTGAAATTGACACCCGAGCTGAAACCACAAGATCTGACAGTACGATCTTGTATGCTCAGCTTGTACCGGGCTCGAGGCAGCCGGGGCAGATCCGAGCCCCGGGCTCAACTGCCCCGGATAGTGGAGGTTCAGAGTGGTTCGAATTTCTTAAAATCTGAACCGCTCATCTCTAGTTACAATGCTACATATGTCCTGGACAAATATTCTCCCCAGGCCTTGGCCCTTGGAAGGCCATTTTCTAGCTTAATTTGAGCCTAATAAGCTATTCAAAAGTCTCTGGCCTTAGATATGAATAAACTGGATGACACATGTATTTTTAATTTCTGGCATTCCATTAAGGCTGTGTTGAGAATGACTGTGATCCTGGTGGCAAAAAAAATGCTAATTTGAAATGCCATTTTGATCGCAAATCTAAGGTTGCTATGCTGGATGAGACATAAAATTAATGATGCTGTATTTAACTCTGTGGTAATAGAGTTTATTGATTCTTTCAATGTTACTAATATTTTTGCTGAATATTACTCTCATTTGTAGAACTTTCGGGATGACCCTAATACCCCTTTTACACCACCAGCTTCTAACATGTGTTATTGCACATGAGCATGCATAACCCGTGTTGCTGTGCAGTGTAAAAGGGTCCAGTTGGAATAATCCGGGTCGTGTGACCCAGTATTCCACTCAGATACTTTGCAGTGTTGAACACAGGTTCAGCCTGGCAAGCTGTGCTATGTAAACGGGAAGCTGGAACGATGCGACCTGTTTCCTGGATGGGCGGCGCTTGGAGATCATGTGATCTCCAATCGCTGCCACTACAGATGTCTCCAACCCCGGCAATATGTTGGGTTGGAATCAGCCGCTGTGAGGGGCCTTAGGCAGGTTGCACCTGGGAAGCTCCCGTGTCAGGCTCCTGGGTTCGATCCGCTATATTCTGTCTAAAATAGGTATAACACTCCTTAATTTACTGCAGGGTGCATTGCCCATTTTTTTTAATTAATCTCCACCTCCACACTATTGATCCTGAGGTCAATCCCTTAAATTTCCTTGGATGGAGGAGGTTCAGGTTAATAATTCCCTCCCTCCTCATAAGGTGCCACCCAGATCATTACATTAATAATTTTTATAAAGTTTTCAAACCTACTGTAATCTGGCCGATTTATGTGACTGTGTTCAATAAGGCTACTGCAACAGTCTATTTCCCTCTGGAAATACTTGAATCACGGATTGTGGCGCTTTCTAAACCAGACAAGAGTCCTATTTCTGTTTGGAATCATCATCCTATTGCTCTGTTGAATACATATCAAACTCTATTCAAAACGGGTAGACCAGACCAGATGAAGTCAGTGATAGATAGACAGGCCCCAGATAATACCCACTGAGTGTTTGGTATTACTGAGATGTGTTAGGTATGGAAAGAACCTTTGTTGTTACTCTATGTTGAAAAAGCATTCAATTTTCTTCAATGGAGCTATTTAGCTGCCTGATGCAATTTGAAATACTTGTATTCCATATTGGCTCTGTAGTCTTCCCCTTCACCAAGAATATTGGCCAGTGGGTACATATTCTATTCAAAGCCCTATTATAGAAGGATCCCAACATAAGAATTATTTGTTTGTAGACGATATTTTGCTATGCCTTTCCAGGTTTGAGACTTCTCTTGCATTCTGTCATGGAGATATACTCCATGGCGCACTCCCTTTCCACAATGATTTTACACCCTTTAGGTTTAAAATAAATTAGCTTAGCGGGGTGCATGAGAAAGCTGTGATCACTTTAAACCTGTGTCAGCTGCTTCCTTGGTCGTAATTCTGGAGTTGTGTTGGTGACTGTCTCACCTTTAAAAGACATAAGTTTATTGGCAGGTGAGCTTTTAACAAAGTAGCACATTTCTGGTTTGACTTTGATGTGATAGCAGTTACCAGGTTTTCAGAAATCTGGTTGATAGAGAAGGACTTGCAGTGAGATTACGTCCCTTGAAGTTGGGCTGCAAGCTTAAATGCAGTGATCAATCCATGAATGAAAACTCCATTATTTATTTATTTATGTATTAAGGTGAGTGAGCTTACTATGGTGAGTGTTGGGCTCATTGTTGAGTGTTGGGTTAATTTAAGCAGTGTAGTCACAGGCCACTGCACCCCAACCTGGCATTGGTGAGTGCAGGTGCATTAATACACGGCACTCACCACTCCTAGATTTGTGGTGCAACATGGTATGTGACCACGGTATCCATCTATACAGTAGATCAACACTATAGATTGACCCTGTCAACCTAATGCATGTCTACATTAGTGGTAGACCTTTTTAGTGTAGATCTAATAATCCATACCCTGTGACCACATTATTTAAATAGAAATCACAGAGGCTCTGCACTCACTATATTAGCTAACAATAATAAACAGTGGAGTTTTAGTTCATGTATTGATCAATGAGACTCTTGCTGTATCCAGGAATGCCACCTTGGATATATAAGCCTTTATATTTGTGACCTCTTGTACATATTCTACCTATTATTACCTATTTGTTATTTATTTGATTTTTGTTTGTTTTTTAAACAATTAGTTTTTATTAAAATTGACCAAAAGCCACAGTACAGGGAAACAAAGAGTCAAGTATGGAGATTGACAGTGAGCACAGGGAAATCCAACATCAACAATGATGGTCAACGAGGGAACAGTGAGATACACATAAACATTGGAATGCAAATACATAATATACAATATTTTGTCAAATTATCAGTAGAGAACATCAGACAATACTTCCAAAAATATCATACTGGGTGGTCAACTTCTATTTTATTTTTATTACCAATTTAAAGACAAAAGACAAAAATAGGAGCAATGAAGATAGGATAAAAGAAAGGAAAAAAGAAAGAAAAAAGAAAATTAAAGATAGGAGTAAAAAGTATTCAAGGTTGGGAAGGGGGAGTCAACAAAAGGAGAAGATAAGTAACCGGGAGGATGGAGTTGGACATGGAAATCAGAAAAGTCCGGGCATGGGTGAGGAATGAGTGAGGTACCATGGGGACCAGATATTGTGAAACTGAGCCACTGTATTATTCCGTAAACTAGTGATGTATTCCATGTCGGCAATATAGTTAAACCTAGCCAAAAGTGCGGTCAGGGAAGGTGCTTTCTGGTCTTTCCAGTGTTTAGCTATCAGGGATTTAGCCGCCATACAAAAGTGCATAATGAGCTTATCATGGGTTCTGGGTAGGTCGGGAATAGGGGCATGAAGCAAGGCTAGTGCAGGAGAGAGCTCAATACTATGTCCAAGAGATTGGGCTATCAAAGCACAAACTAAGTTGCAGAAGGGGCTAACAAGGTACAAGTCTGCCATATGTGTATAAAGGTGCCTTCCTCTCCGCAAAGTCTCATGCATTGATTCAAGGCAGCGGGGAAGATAGAGTGAAGTCTGGAGGGAACTAGGTACCACCGGGTATATACTTTATAGCAGGTTTCTCTAAACGCCACACTAAGAGAAGCCTTAGCAATCTGCATTTTTATTTCTTCCCTCTGATCATCCTCTAGGGGTTGAGAGAGGTCTGTTTCCCCGGCTAATTCATGGAGTTCATGGAGGGGGTGATCAGGAGCCAAAATTGAGCTATATATTGTCAAGAGGGCAGCCTTGTCAAGTGCCATTTTGTAAGTTAAACCGGGGTGAGCATAGTCCATGGACGAGGGGCTAGAATAGAGGGCTTTAACAGCAGTGATAAAATTACTGTGGAGACCAAATGAGGATACTGTGGAGAATAAGAAGGGCCAGGAAATACGATCAAATGCTTTTTCGGCATCAAGTGCTAAAGCGACCGCGGGTGTTTTAGATGAGGTTATGTGGTGAATTAGGTTGATGATGCGCCTGGTGTTGTCTGAGGCCTGGCGGCCTGGAATAAATCCTACCTGGTCAGGGTCTATCAGCGGGGCTAGGACAGTGTTCAGGCCAGTCGCTAAGACCTTAGCAAAGAGCTTAAGATCTGTATTTATTAAACAGATGGGTCTATAGTTAGAGCAACAAGAGGGGTCCTTACCGGGTTTCGGGATGACAATAATGTGAGAAATCGTGGAGTCAGTGTGGAAAGGGGTGCCCTGCATAATCTTATTAAACAGAGAGACCATGTGCAAAGTTAGTTGGGGGGCAAAAGTTTTATAGTACACCATCGGATAGCCATCCAGACCAGGTGCTTTAGATGGTTTATGAGTTTTCAATGCAGCTTCTATTTCCTCAACAGAGATATCAGCATTTAAAATAGAGTTAGCTGTGCCATCCAGTCGGGGGAGTATGCAAGAATCAAGATATTGTTGGACCTTACAGGCATGGACCGAGGGATCAGTTGTAGGGACCTTACTGTATAGTGCCCTAAAATAATCTGAAAAAATACCATTAATTTTTGTAGGGTCATAGGTGACGTCACCTGAGGGATCCTTAATAGTGTAAATGGCTTGATTTGCTTTTTTGGCACGCAATTTATTCGCTAATAGAGTGTGAGCCTTATTGCTCTTGTCGTAAAATGACTGCTTAGCCCACCGTAGTGAACGTTCAACCTTTTCTGCTAGGAGAGACTGTAATTCAGCACGAGTGTTAGAGAGTTCCACTAGTATTTTCCTAGAATGTGTGCGCTTGTGTTCCCTATCTAAATTCACAATAGTTTCAGTTAATCAATTGATATGTTGTTCTTGTTCCCTCTTTCGGCGAGACGCATATTGAATAATGGATCCTCTAACAACTGCCTTATGGGCTTCCCAGACTGTGGACGCACTAAAGTCATCCCGGGAATTGAGAGCAAAATAGTCCTGTATTTTAGATTTGATTAGGTCTTGGAACTGAGGTATCTTCAACAGGGTTTCATTAAGTCTTCATCGATGGCTTACCACCGGGTACATCAAAGATATCAAAGGATGCCATCAAAGCAGAATGGTCAGTCCAAGTAAGAGGAATTATCGAGGAGCAATGAGCAATTTGGGAAAAGGAGGCACAACTTAAGAACATGTCTATACGAGAATATACATCATGCGGATTGGAGTAAAAAGTGTAATCCCTAGTGGTAGGATTAAGATATCGCCAAACATCAAACAGACCAGCCTCAGCCATGCATTTATGCAATGCAGAAGAATTTGGAATATGTCCGGTATGTAAGGGGCTGGATTTATCCATATGAGTGAGGACCATGTTAAAATTACTGCCTACAAGTGTCTTACCCCTCTACCATTGTTTGTCTGCTTGTGTGCGAGAGGCATTGAATGGGAGCAGTATTTGGAAGGCATGCTGTTCCTTGTAGTGCCAATGGGAAATCCTGGGGGTGGCTCCTGGGTAAGTTAGCTCTCTGTCTGGATGTGTTTTAGTAATAGCCTTTATCATGAGGCCTACTGTGACAAATTACATGGCCCTATGTAGGCACTGCTATTATGTAGTGTTAGGACTTCTGACATCGGAGAAGCCTTGAAAGTGGCTCAGCAGCTTAAACATGTGTTTGCAAACATGTGTAAACTAATTCTCTGAATTTCTATTACCAGATAGGTTCATGTATGGTTACAGGTAATTTTTAGTGTGCTGAAGGGAAATGTAGGGGTGGGATTTGCAACCCCCCCCCCCCCCTTCTCTGTCTGCCCTTCTATACAATGAAAGCTCCTGAAAGAATTGATGAAAAAAATCTGCCATGACCAGTATGAGGTTGGCCACTGTAACTTCCCGCGCACCATAATGTAACGACCCTCGTTGTCGCATTTAGAGTCTAGGAACTGAAAAGGAGTGAAACATCTGACAAAGATAGCTACTCCATTTCATTTAGTCATATTATTGGAGTACGAAGCCGTGGGAAAGGATTTGGACGCCAAAGAGGGATGCGAGCTCACTTTCAAATGTGTTTCCTGTAAAAAGATCACATCCCTCTTTAATGTTTTAAGGGACCTATGAAGATGGGAGCGCTTATGAGGGGAATTAAGACATTTCACATTAATCGACAAACATGTTAGTGGCATGGTAAGAGAGGGGAAGAAAGAGAATAACCCGAAATAAATTAAGGGACCCGGACTCTGCTGGAGGAAAATAAATAAATTAAAAATAAATAAATAAAATGATAAAGAAAAATGAGTAGACAAAGTACCCTAAAGACAGGGTAATTGGCTACTAAAGTTGAGCACCATAACAGAAAGAGCTCACTGGTGGGATTCAAATACAGTATATTCAAAGAGGGTATAAACCCTATACAGTGAGTCATATCAATAGTCCCTAAGATCTGGGGGAGAAACTGGCTGGCCAAGGCGCCGACACCCCTATCCAAAGCTAGCAGTATATATAAAGGGTGGAAATCGGAACATAAAATAGAACCCCATAGCGTGACTGAACAAACCAGAAACACAGAGGATATGAAGAATGAAGTTAAACCATTGAACAGCAACTTAATAATATTAACAGTAGAGCTATGGTAAAGTCACAGTACTGACCGGTAAAGAAATGCATGCCACACAGAATCGGATCGAAAATCAATCCGGAAACCCAAATCCAGGGTCAAGGCATCGAATCCACTGGGCAGGACCGTGAGGTTATAAAGTCATTGAGAAACAAATACTGCACAAAGCCGACAAATAGTAACTGGTTGGCAGAATGGTATGGTGGCAAGAATAAGAGTAAGTATCATAAAAATGGTTAATAATTAACTAAAAACATTTGAAAAAGAACATGGCACAGATACGTAATATTACCAATGTTAATCACCGCATAGAGAGTAAACAACAATAAAAGTCAGAAATATATGAAACCATGAATAATTCAAACCCAAGCGTGAGGAGCTTCACTTTGGGGAAGAGGCAATGGGAGCAGCAGGGTCCGATCCAGAAGAGGGCGCCAGTTTAAGTTTATGAAGCAGTCTGTTGCCGTCCTCAGGAGAGCGAATATTATGAACTCGCCCATCAATATCCACTATGAGATGAAAGGGGAAACCCCAATGATATTTATATCCATTATCATGTAGCATAGAGGTGACAGTGTGCAGGTCACGCTTTTTAGCAATGGTCACCTGTGATAAATCTTGATAAATCTGAAGCATTGATCCCTAGAATAAGATCGAGGTTGTGTTCTTGCTTGCCACTGTGATACTATTTTTAGTCTTGAAAGACAGAAACTTAAGAATAACATCCTGGGGAGGGTCAGAGTCCTTAGGTTTAGGCCTCAATGTGTGATGAGCTCTCTCTATGAGGATGGCAGGTTCAGACAGTGATGGAACCAAATAGAGAAAAAGCCTTTTGAGATATGGTTCCAGTTCAGAGGCAGATATGGATTCCGGAACATTCCAAATGTGCAGATTGTTTAGTCTCTCACGATTTTCACTATCCTCCACTTTATCTTTGAGGAAATCCAATTCACCATAAAGATAACTCATATCATCACCTACACGGTTTTGGAACTCTTGTTGTTTGTCCATTTGTGATTCCAATGAAGTGGTGCGAGAATCCAAAGCCGCCAAGTCAGATTTTAATTCGCCAATTGCCGACTGGAGGGCTGTGGTGAAGGAGTTTTTATGGTCCAGAATGATATTCTGAAGAGATTGTTTGTCATCCTTAGTAGAGGGAGCAGTTTTGGGATCTATAATCTGATTAAGCAGTGCAGATGGTGGTGAAGAAACAGATATTGATTTCTCTCGGCGCGAGAAGTGTTGAGTAATATCCTGCGAAGCTCCTTTTTTGGTCCGAGTGCTCGCTCTGCTCATAATATCAGGTAAAGCAGAGGCGCCAACAGAGGTACAGGTTACAATGAAGGTCCACTGGGTCTTGTCAGTAGCTTTGGGTAGGGGGGAATCAGGCAACGTGTATTTCACATCATTTGAAGGACCCAGACCAGATCAATCTGAGTAAACCAGGAAAAGGATTCTCAGGACAGTATCCTAGATTACAACAAATGTGAGGAAGATGTAGTAGAAAGGTCAGCAATCAAAGAAACTGAGGGGTCAAATGTATAGCAGACACACTCCGTGCAAATATCTTCAGGGGTTGTGGTGAGGGAGGGAGTGGTACTCAGGCAGGGCAGTAGGGCAGATTATGGAAACAACAAGTTTCCCTAGGTGAGGCAGGAACACTGAATAATCCTGCCACAAACCAAGATGGCCGCTGGCAGCACACAGTCAGGAGGGTGTAATGAGAGCAGCACAGCAGCAGAGCCTGTCTGTATACTTAGAGTAAGGATCCTCCACCAGGGCAGTACAGTGCTGAGGTATTGCAGAGAGGAGGAAGGAGGGAGCCAGACAGTTTCCCCGGATCAGCAGCCCTTAACCAGCAGAACAACTTCCCCCAGGCACAGATCCCAGCAGGCAGACACAGCCAGCTGCCACGCCGGCCAACGGACCTCCTGTGGCGGTAAGCGCTGGGTTAGGGGCTCCTGTCAGGGAGTAGATGAGGCGGCCCAGCACCACGCGCTCAGCAAGGCGTTCCCGGGATGCAGGGGTGCCGCCGGACACCTCCACGCCGGCTTGCCTTCCGCGAGCAGACACTTTGGCACACTCGAGGCTGCGGCTTTGTCTCCCAAGGTAGGCCACAACCTGCAGGGGCACCTAGAGTAACCCCTCAGCTCCGCGGCCATACCCCAGGGACTGCGGCCGATGTAGGCAGGTAAGGGGAGACCCCTGTAGGGTTATAGAGTGGGTTGGGGCTACAAAAAGGGGCTCTATTAAAGTCAATGGAGGAGAGCTCCCAGCTTGTGCTTCTGCTTAAGTTTCCAGCCAGGCCACGCCCCCCTATTTATTTGTTTTTAAGTATGTATTTGTTGATATTAAAACTGTGTTTTGGAAAAAATGAAAAACCTTGTTGGTTGGGATTGCTTTCCCTAGATTTTACACAGTATCAGTTGCTTTTAAACAAATATGCAGAGTTAAGACGTTACACATGTTGGAGATAAGCCTCCTTCTCCTATCAAGTCCCTTCAATTGTCTGTTCATTACCATTTGTTTACCAATCGATTGGGAATCCCAGGAAGCAGACAACACATGCAGTTATGTCCACCAAATGAGACTGCAGCCCCTTTATTCAGCAGGGCGTTATATAGAAAAAAGGTACTTGCATGAACACTTGATACATGTCACATTTCAAAACAATAATGCAGCTCTTCTCATAACTCCTCTCAGGCTGACACCCTCCTACGTGTCCTTCACAAAAAGTATAAAAACACACAGAAACTGTCTAATAACATGTTTTCAAGACTTATAGCTACAACCTTGCTTTGCACAGAACGTACTAACTGAAATGTCAGCATTATTATTTATTAGCAAAGCATACTTCTTCTTCACTACATCATGGCTGCTACTTAACAAAATGGCTGCTACTGCTTAAGCTCAATACATCTATCATCCTCAGTCCCTCCTTTTCATAATAAAATGACATTACAGTTGATCTACAATAATATGACATTACAGTTGAGCTACAAGGTATCACACAAACTCTACCTACAAGAGACTTAGCACACAGCCTAGCTATAATGGTGCTAAAGGCTATGTTCCCGTAGGGCCGTGCTAGTCACTCTATCCCACGGAAGGTAAAGAACCGGTCGCATCATATCCATTAAGTTAGACTGTTCACGGCTCCTTCTTGCCAAGCTCTTCTGTAGTTTCTTAAACTTGGAGGATTCACATCTTTGAGTTTACAGATTTCTTTCAAGCTGAAAGGAAAGGAAACAAAATAGCATCTTAAAACACAGCTATATGCAAATTGCTAAGCCAACAATTTTTAATAAAAACATCACTATTTCAACAATCTACTCTTTGATCCCGCTAAACCAATCAGCTGGGTTTAAGTAGGACATTTCTTTAAACCACTTCTTGCGCACTATTTGTTTCATTAGTAATAAACTATACAACGCATTCTTGGAGTTCTCTTTATACACATTTTAAAAAATGTCACACTCTATTTTGTAGTATGTATTTGCTCCAAAGAAATGTAAAACCCTTATACGCTTATATGTAGTGGGGACAGATGTCCATTCTCCTCCTTTTCCAGATGTGGGTCCATGTGAGTCCAGCATTTCTTAATTAACTGGTATCTTTGAAATCCTAGAGATTTCATGATCTTTACTTTAATTTGCTTAACACAAGATCTAGTGACTTTGATACCACACTCCTTATATACTATATATATATATATACCACATATATAAGAAGTACATACAGTACTTATATACTAAACACTGGTACATAACTTTGGATTGGCGGACATGCCAGTCCCTCTGCCCTCTCCTGTGAGGGATATAGAGCAGAGGCGTAACTAGGGTTTTTGGAGCCCAGGGCAAGATCAATAATGGCGCCCCCCCCCCCAAAAAAAAAATAATAATAATAATAATTTTTTCTTAATAAAAATAATAAATGAATAAAATGATAATAAAAAAAAAATACAAAAGGAAAGTATGTGCAGACGCCACCGGTGTCACTGCATATAAAGATGTCAGGGTGTGTATGTATGTGTATGTAGGTGCAGTGGTCGAAGTTGAATTTTTGAAGGTGGAATGAAAGAGTGCAGATAGCAATTATGCACGCGCCGAAGGCGCTCCGGAAAAGGGGCGTGGTCACTCAAAAGGGGCGTGTCCTTCAGTGTAGTAGGACCCCTTATACTATCTAGTACTGGTGCCCCTTTCACATTATAGCACACGGTATGAGCCGAAATTCACATTATAGCACACAGTATGAGCCGAAATTCACATTGCCCCACACGGCATGAGCCGAAATTCACATTATAGCACACAGTATGAGCCGAAATTCACATTACCCCACATGGTATGAGCCAAAATTCACATTATAGCACACGGTATGAGCCGAAATTCACATTATAGCACACGGTATGAGCCAAAATTCACATTACTCCACATGGTATGAGCCAAAATTCACATTTCCCCACATGGTATGAGCAGAAATTCACATTACAGCACACGGTATGAGCCGAAATTCACATTACAGCACATGATATGAGCCAAAATTCCCATTATAGAGTTAGGGGATCCTACCCCCAGAATTAACATGGCCTGTGGGGCACTATGATGAGGGGAGCCCACCCCCTTAATAGACTAATTGCAGAGTTTAGCAGCGGAAGGGCTGCAGCGGTTTCTCACCCCAAGCTGCGGCGCTTCTGCCACCTCCGACACTCCACATCTTCGGCACCACCCGGGATGCAGAGCACCGCACCGGGTATGCACCCTTTTCAGTGTGGCCTGCTGCGCTCCGAAGGGGTTCTTGTTTCATGCTGCAGGATCCCGATGTGCGCCTTCCTCCCCGCTGTTACTGTCACGGTAAGCATTAGTATCGTTTACCGCAGAGGCCATTTTCTGAGGCATATGTGTTAAACCTCAGGAACTGAGATGCCCTTCTCACCATACAGCTGTGTGGCCGAGCCGGGCGGGGGGACAGCCAGCAGCAGCATGCCGGATATCAGCAGCAGAGGGTGCGGGCTGTACATACTTGAGGCAGCTGGATATTCAACAGTGCTGAAAGCCTCCGGAGCCCGCACCCCCGGAGCTGCAGTACACCGGCAAAGGACACCCATCCCCCGAACCCTGCGTAGCCCAAAGCCGGAGATCAGCAGCATGTTGAACGCGGAAGCAGAAGCTGCTTATTGCCGGTCAGCATGCTGCTGATCTCCGGCTTTGGGCTCCGCATGTGCATTACAGCCCCCACCCTCGGCTGCTGATATCCGGTATGCTGCTCCTGCCGCTGGCTTTCCACCCGCCCGGCTCGCCCACCCAGCTGGATGGTGAGTGAGAAGGGCATCTCAGTGCCCGTGGTTTAATACATATCTCTCTTCGGTAAATGGCCATTAGTACATCCCACACACACTGATTACACACACACAGACTGGCCACCCCCAAATCCTACACACACCCACTCAGACTACACACACACACACACACACATTCTCATACTTTCCTCTCCCCCACACACACACTGGACTGCAAAAATTTACACACACTGACACTGTTCCACACACACACAATTAACACACACTCACACTGTCCCACACACACAATTAACACACACGCACACTGTCCCACACACCAGTGGCGTGCGGTGAGGTCAGTGGCGTGCGGTGAGGCACTACAGCCATAATGTCTGCCGAATCCTGTCGATGAACCCTACCGCCACCGAGCCAATGCCCGCCACTGCCTCTGAGCCGATGCCCGCTGCCACCACCAATGGCTTACAAACTCGCCCACCATCAACTGACCCAGCCCTCCGCCTCTAATTTTCAACTCAGTCCAAAGTCGCCAATGCCCGCTGCATGCCTGCTCATCATACTTATGATATATTGTACATTTTTATAGAAAAAAATAATAATCAGTGTTTGGGACTGGGAAGGGAGTGGGAGGAGGACATGAATGCAATTTTGTTGTCCAGGGTTTCCATTAACTTAATGGAGAAGGGTCTGAATGGGTTAAAAATGTAAAAAAAAACTGCGTGAGGTCCCCCTCCTAAGTATAACCAGCCTCGGGCCCTTTGAGCCGGTCCTGGTTGTTTAAATACTGGGAAAAAATTGGACAGGGGTTCCCCGTATTTAGACAACCAGCATCGGGCTCTTAGTCCGGTCCTGGTTCCAAAAATACGGGGGACAAAAGATGTAGGGGTCCCCCCGTATTTTTAAAACCAGCACCGGGCTCCACTAGCCAGGGACATAATGCCACAGCCGGGGGACACATTTATGTAGGTCCCTGCGGCCGTGGCATTACCCCCCCAACTAGTCACCACTGGCCGGGGTTCCCTGGAGGAGTGGGGACCCCTTAAATCAAGGGGTCACCCCCCCTCCAAGCACCCAAGGGCCAGGGGTGAAGCCCGAGGCTGTCCCCCCCATCCGTGGGCTGTGGATGGGAGGCTGATAGCCATGCAAGTAAAAAAAGAATATTGTTTTTTGTTGTGGAACTACAAGGCCCAGAAAGCCTCCCCCGCTTGCTGGTACTTGGAGAACCTCAAGTACCAACATGCAGGGAAATAACGGGCCCGCCGGTACCTGTAGTTCTACAAGAGAAAAAATACCCAAATAAAAACACAACTCACACACCGTGACAGTAAAAATTTATTAAAGCACACTGACACACTCACACATACTTATCTATATCCCACGCCGGTCACGTCCACTTGTCCAGTAGAATCCAATAGGGGTAGCTGTAAAAATGAGAGACACATTACTTACCTACATCCCACGCCGGTCACGTCCACTTGTCCAGTAGAATCCAGTAGGGGAATCTGTAAAAATGAGAGACAGATTACTTACCTACATCCCACGCCGGTCACGTCCACTTGTCCAGTAGAATCCAGTAGGGGAATCTGTAAAAATGAGAGACAGATTACTTACCTACATCCCACGCTGGTCACGTCCACTTGTCCAGTAGAATCCAGTAGGGGAATCTGTAAAATGAGAGACAGATTACTTACCTACATCCCACGCCGATCACGTCCACTTGTCCAGTAGAATCCAATAGAGGTACCTGTAAAAATGAGAGACAGATTACTTACCTACATCCCACGCCGGTCACGTCCACTTGTCCAGTAGAATCCAATAGCGTTACCTGTAAAAATGAGAGACAGATTACTTACCTACATCCCACACCGGTCACGTCCACTTGTCCAGTAGAATCCAGTAGGGGAATCTGTAAACATGAGAGACAGATTACTTACCTACATCCCACGCCAGTCACGTCCACTTGTCCAGTAGAATCCAATAGGGGTACCTGTAAAAATGAGAGACAGATTACTTACCTACATCCCACGCCGGTCACGTCCACTTGTCCAGTAGAATCCAATAGCGTTACCTGTAAAAATGAGAGACAGATTACTTACCTACATCCCATGCTGGTCACGTCCACTTGTCCAGTAGAATCCAGTAGGGGAATCTGTAAAAATGAGAGACAGATTACTTACCTACATCCCACGCCGGTCACGTCCACTTGTCCAGTAGAATCCAATAGGGGTACCTGTAAAAATGAGAGACAGATTACTTACCTACATCCCACGCCGATCACGTCCACTTGTCCAGTAGAATCCAATAGGGGTACCTGTAAAAATGAGAGACAGATTACTTACCTACATCCCACGCTGGTCACGTCCACTTGTCCAGTAGAATCCAGTAGGGGAATCTGTAAAAATGAGAGACAGATTACTTACCTACATCCCACGCCGGTCACGTCCACTTGTCCAGTAGAATCCAATAGGGGTACCTGTAAAAATGAGAGACAGATTACTTACCTACATCCCACGCCGGTCACGTCCACTTGTCCAGTAGAATCCAATAGGGGTACCTGTAAAAATGAGAGAGATTACTTACCTACATCCCACGCCGGTCACGTCCACTTGTCCAGTAGAATCCAATAGGGGTACCTGTAAAAATAAGAGACAGATTACTTACCTACATCCCACGCTGATCACGTCCACTTGTCCAGTAGAATTCAATAGGGGTACCTGTAAAAATTAAAATGATACTTACAAACTGCAATCCACAGGAGGAGAGAGAGAGAGAGAGAGAGAGAGAGAGAGAGAGAGAGAGGGGGGGGGGGAGAGAGACTAACCTGCTGCTGGGGAGACCGGCACACACTGCAGGGCCACGACGGGAGGACGGAGCCGGCGGAGGAGGGGGAGAGCCGCACACCGCCGCTCCTGTCAGCGGCAGCGGAGGAGGATGGGGCGCACACTACAGACGCCAATAACCGCCGGGACAATTAACACACACACACACAATTAACACACACGCACGCACACTGTCCCACACACACAAATAACACACACTCACACTGTCCCACACACAATTAACAAACACGCACTGTCCCACACACACACACACAACACACTCACACTGTCCCACACACACACATACAATTAACACACACGCACACTGTCCCACACACACACAATTAGCACACACTGTCCCACACACACACAATTGATACACACGCACACTGTCCCACACACACACAATTAACACTCACGTACACTGTCCCACACACACACACAATTAACACACACTCAAACTGTCCCACACACACACAATTAACACATTCACACTGTCCCACACACACACAATTAACACACTCACACTGTCCCACACATACACAATGAACACACACGCACACTGTCCCACACACACACAATTAACACGCACTCAAAACTGTCCCACACACACAATTAACACACTCACACTGTCACACACACACAATTAACAAACACGCACTGTCCCACACACACAATTAACACACTCACACTGTCCCACACACACACACACACACACACACACACACACAATTAGCACACACACACTGTCACACACACACACACAATTAACAAACACGCACTGTCCCACACACACAATTAACACACTCACACTGTCCCACACACACACACAATTAACACACACACACTGTCCCACACACACAATTAACACACGCACACTGTTCCACACACACAAACAGTCACACACACAATTTACACACACTCAAACTGTCCCACACACACAATTAACACACTCACACTGTCCCACACACAACACACACGCACACTGTCCGACACACACACACAGAAAAAATGTCCCGCACCCCCTTCCCGCTCACCTGCACTCACTGCTGTTCAGGGCAGGGGCCGCACGCCCCCCCGAGGTCGCGCACGCGCATGCGCGCACCTCCACGGTCGCGATCGCGCACGCGATCGCGTACACAGAGTCACTTTGCAGGGGGGAGTAGGGGGAGGCTCCTGGCTGCCGCTGCCTGTCTATTGTGACAGGCACAGCAGCCGGGGAGACAGGGAAAGCGCCGCGGGTAGCGCCGGCGGAATCCCTGAAGCATGTGGCGAGTGGGCCGTGCAGGTGCCGGTGGCGCCCCCCTCTGTTGGGGCTGCCATGGCGCCCAGGGCACGTGCCCTGCTCGCCCCGTGCTAGATACGCCTCTGATATAGAGTATATTATGATTACAATAAGTACTGAAGTTCCCAATATAATGACCCATAGTGGTCTGTCTAGTTTAGGCCCAATTAGCCTTTGCATGTTTGTGTATTTCCTTGTTCAAACTTAACTTGAGCAAATTTGCAGTGGAACCCAAGTCTCTCTTTCCTTAATTGACACAGAAGTGGGAGGGGTCAGCAACACTGATATGGACCATCAAATCTGGCCTCAAGTGACTCTCTCACGTGTCTTTCCAGATACACCCAATCTCCTGGTTAAAGCTTGTGGGGATTCAGGTCTGCTCCTGAATCTTGGAGAGAGCCAAAACTAGAAAATACAGAGGTGCCAGTTTCTTCAGTAAGTATTTTTAACATATGCAGTCAAATTACTATATTTATTCTGTAACTCTTATGGATAATAACATCCTATCTTAGGTATGCTATCGAACAATATTTTATAAGGTGAATAACCTATGGTTTTACTGAATATGGTTCTACTATTAACCAGTACTAAAAAATAAATACTTTAGCATCCCTTTGTGGTTTCTGTGACACACCCACTAACCTGTGGGGGATACATGGAATGCCTGTTGTATTCCCAAATCATATCTTATGTACTACATTATTTCTTTAATTAAATAAATACTGATATCTGCTATTATAACTTCTGGTACTCCATATCTGCAAATAACTTTTGAAACAAATTTTCTAGCTATTGATTTTGCTGTGGCCTTTGCCATTGGCAAATAACTGAAAATGTCTGGGGCTACCAATACATCTTTGGCAGTTAGATATAGTCAATTTGCAGTCTTTGAAATGGAAAATAAGTTTTGGGGATTGCTGTCCTGGATTGGACATTTCCACATATCCAGTAGGCTTGTACAAACTTGGTTGCAGCTGGATAACATCCTGGAGCTATCCATCTTCCATTAACTAAATTTTTAATTTGACCATCTCCCAGGTGTGTGAGTCCATGGCTGACTTAACACATAAGTGAATATAAGCTTCTGGGTAAGTATAACTTCTTTTCTAATTTCCATAAACCAGTGTCTTCTTCTTGTCTGGCTCCTCTTCTCTGCCATGCTGCTTTTCCTTCAGGACCTGCTTGTTCCTGAAATTTATTCAAATCCTGCAGATCAGGCATTTGAGGCTTTGCTTCTTTCTGTTACTTCTGTATGTGTGGTGTAGACAGCTACCTTTACTGGTTTGGTTGCTTTCTTTATCCACAGGCTACTTTCTCACTCTCTCCTGCTTGGTTATCCACAGGCTACTTTCTCACTCTCTCCTGCTTGGTTATCCACAGGCTACTTTCTCACTCTCTCCTGCTTGCATCTGGTCTGGCACTGGAATGGTTACTGTTTAGGCTTGCCTTTCCTGCTGGGGGCATCTTGCTGCCCTTTTGGCTTCAGCATCTTCCCTATTGTTGCCTCTTGTTTCAGGAGTGTCATTTCTTGCATGTGCCTGGATCTTCATTACTGCAACCTGTTCTGTGACCCTTGCAGAGCTCTGAACTGGTGTCTGATCAGTGAAGCATGTTGTATGTCTTAGCCACTTGCCTTCTTGAAGCCTCTGCTTTTCCATATCTGTCCCACACTCTTGTACTGGAATGGTAAGGATCCTGAATCCACAACTTCATGTGCAGTGGTTACTACATATCCTGTATAAGGAATACCAACCTCATGGTACCTTGATCCATCCACATATAGCTCATGCTGAGCATTAGGCTGTGTCTGTAACATATGGCAAGTGGAGATTCTTGTTCTGTTAATGCCACACAAGGAAAAGGAAACATTTTGATTACTAGCATTATTCTCCTCCTCTTCTGGAACATCCCTCTGGTCCTGCATCCATGATGATCTGTTCCTATCTTGCTCTTCTGGACCACCTTCCTGGTACTCAACATCATGTTCTTGCTTTCTCCTGCCTTTTGAATCTTGAGATTCAACACCTTCATTTATTTATGCTGAAAAAGGGTTGCTGGGTTGAGGGTAGTACATCTTCTGATGGTTACGTTGTTGCACTTTAGCCGTGCTACTTCATACATGGTCAGCCTTGCCGCTGACAGGTGGTTGGTTGGTTGGTTGGTTGGTTGGTTGGTTGGTTGGTTCTTGCTTGTTGAAGCTTCTCTGTACCTGCATGTGGTACCTGGATGATAAGTTAATGATTCAGCACTATGCCTGTGCTTTTGTCCTCTTCTAGGACTGCTGATTTAGCACTGTGTCTGTGCTCTTGTCCTCTTCTAGGACTGTTGCTGCTGCCACTGCTCTGATGCCGGTAGGTGCTCCTAGAGTACTGCTGTCAAGCTTGCTTGAGTGGTAGGCCACTGATCTTCACCTCAATCCATAATTTTGCATAAGGACTTCTATGTATGGCCTCCTTCTTCAATAGTGAGGTAGTTCTAGGGCTTGAGATGAGGCAACTGATGCTTCCAATTGTTCAATTGCTTAATCCATCTGTTGCTGTGTGTAGGATGCGGACCCTCCTCCCTTTCAGTGTTGTCATACAATGCTTGCATGTAGACTGATGCTAGAGGTATCCATTCTTTGCAGTATCCTACTAGGCCCAGGAATGATCATCTGACTTGCTTGACACTGGTTGGCATCTCAGCTTGCAGTGTGAGTTTCTTTCTCTCTTCTGTGAAATGTTGGGTACCTTGAGTATCCTATGAAGATTGCTTTGCTAGCTGCAATTTCTTCCTTTCAAGGCTATGCAGTCTTGTTCTTCCAGAAACTTCAATAAGGACACTCTCTCTTCTTGGTAACTCTTTTAGTGGTGGTGGCAATCAGCAGGTCATTCACATCCTGTATTTAGCTGTGTGTCTTCTGGATAAATCATTTGGGGATGTAGCCCCTCCCTGGGGTACTCTGGTCTAGTAGTATTGCTTACTTTCTTCCATAACTGGTACTGTGGAAATGAGCCAATACTGAACTTCTGTTCTAACTTGCTTCTAAATGGTCCTGTTCTTTCCTTTGATAAGTTGCTGGAAAGTTCAACTTCTGCTGGTGTGTACTGTATTCTCGCTTGGATAAGCTTCAGTACATTGTGCTCCAGCAAAGTCACTGGACATGTACTCCGAGGTCAAGAAATGGACTGGTATTAGTGACTGTAGTTCTTGCATCTCCTGTCCCTTTAAGAGTTTCTGATATCATCAGTTCTTGTGATACCTCCTGCTGTCTTCTGTGTCTGCTGGCTCCAGTATACATTAGACACAACACAATTATGCACGTCCTGCTCCAGTGGGCAAGGTGACTTTAATTATACCTTCCATTGTATTTTCTGGAGACACTATGTTTACTGGGGAGTACCTGAAGAAGCTTGTACTTCATATTGGCAGAGGAAGCATCATTCATTTGCCTTCTGGGACTTCTTCTTTCTTGTTCCTTATTATTTGCATAGACTTTGGAGTTGCTGGTGCTTCAAATCTTCTAATCTTGGCATCATCTCTGTAATCTTGCCATGTAATACCGACCATTTGTCAGATGTTAATACAGAAAATAGTGTAACACCAGCGCGTCTCAAAGGTAACAAAACCCAAGAGTATAGTGCTTTATCTCGATCAGCGGTCAGGTGGTCCCACGCATATCTTGAAGACACTCACTTTAGTGTTCGGTCTCGCTTTCCCATAAAGGTATCTTTATCAAGTGGAAACAGCTGGCCGCTCGTCAGGAATAGCAGACTTTAAAAACAAGACTTACATTAAAATTCTGTCTTGAATGCATCAAAAGGTATCTTTCAGCCTCCGACTGTAGTGCACATGCAAAGGGTAGCCAGATGTAGTTTCATACAAAAGATGATTTATGTTTCCAATAAAAGCAGCATAAGTTCAAAGTAAAAAAATGGATTCAGACCCATATACTGAAAACGAGATAGTAACACCGCCAGGATCCGATGTAATCTCTTGTTCAGATTAGAATACAGGTGTCAATGCAGGCGTCTCGTACTTGGTACAGGATCCCTCACACAAGATGGCTTCAACGCATTTTGGGGTTTGCTCACCCCTTTATCAAGAAGTAATGTCCTACCCCGGTGTCCCAGGATTTATCCAAATTTATACAAAGGCACTGGAAACTTGGTCAAAATTGATGGCAAGATGAATGCAGCATGTTATCAGAAAATACTGGAGGAAAATTTGCCCTATCAGCCCGGAAGCTACGCAGGGGACGTACTTGGACGTTCCAACATGACAATGATCCAAAACACAAGGCCAAGTTGACCTGTCATTGGCTACAGCAGAATAAAGTGAAGGTTCTGGAGTGGCCATCTCAGTCTCCTGACCTCAATATCATTGAGCAGTTCATGCAAGACAGCCCAAGAATTTACAGGAACTGGAGGCTTTTTGCCAAGAAGAATGGGCAGCTTTACCATCTGAGAAAATAAAGAGCCTCATCCACAACTACCACAAAAGACTTCAAGCTGTCATTGATGTTAAAGGGGGCAATACACGGTATTAAGAACTGGGGTATGTAAACTTTTGATCAGGGTCATTTGGGTAGTTTCTGTTGTTATTATGATTTAAAATGAGTAAACACAGTTGTTTGACAATAAATGGCTTCACCCAACCACTAACCATGAGTGAAAGAAAAGTTTGTGAGTTATCATTCATATTCTCTGACAAATGGCCAGAAAATCACAAATTCTGCTAGGGTATGTAAACTTATGAGCACAACTATATGCATAATCACTCATCTATAAAACTTACTGCTTTCTAATTATCTTAAAAATTTTGTAAGGCATTCAGGAATAAAATGACCACTATTTTTCTAATGCAATTTTTGCTTACTGTTATATAATCCATATTCCATGATCATAAACATTTTACATCCGTATGTGATTAGCCACATAGAACTAACAGGTGAATTGTTACCTTATTTCCCATCCCCAGTCTGTATATTTACAGAGCATATAGAATAACACATAATTGATAATGTTACTATTACAATAAGCTTTGATATATCAATTATCTATTGTTCAGATTTTGTAATATTTTGGATTTACACATTAGTACTTTGGCCATATGGAATCAGCTTTTGTGGCTTCCCTAACGGATTTACAACATAATCGGGCTGTAGCTGTATGATTACTTTGCCCGTCGGTTCCTTTCTCTTTGCTTATCACATTCACATTTCCAGGAACCTTGCTTATAGGGAGTAACTCTTAACTTTCCTTTATTACCGCTTCTAGGGGGTCATTCCGAGATGATCGTAGCTGTGCTAAATTTAGCACAGCTACAATCATTCACACTGACATGCGGGGGGATGCCCAGCACAGGGCTTTCCCGCCCCACATGTCAGTGCCACCCCTCGCCCCCTCCCCCCGCAGAAGTGCAAAGGCATCACACAGTGGCGATGCCTTTGCACTTCAAGAGTAGATCCCGACCAGCGCAGCTTTAGCGTGCTGGCCGGGAGCTACTCATCACTCCCCGGCCCGCAGCAGCTGCATGTGACATCATGCAGCCACTGCGGCCGCCCCCCCATTCGGTCCAGTCATGCCTGCGATGGCCAGACCGTGCCCATGAAATGGCGGCCAAACGCCGCCGTTCGCCCCCCCTGCCCAGTGACCACCTCTGCGGCGATCATAGCAGCCTGACGGCCTTCGACCATCTGGCATGCGCCAGCGCACTGTGGCGCTGGTGCAGTTCTGACCCGATCGCACCGCTGCAATAAACTGCAGTGTGCGATCGGGTCAGAATGATCCACCTAGTACTTCTAGTACTACGTGCTGTGGGCAGTATCCCAGATTTATTAGGTCTGCATTTTTCAGACCTAGGAACATTACAATTTTGACAATCTCTATTTGTACATTTCCATCCTGATACTTTTGTATAAACCAGGGAACAATTTGGATCCACTGTTTTTGTGGATGACATATTTAAAATTATTCACATCACATTTCAAAACAATAATACATCTCTTCTCATAACTCCTCTCAGGCTGACACCCTCCTACGTGTCCTTCACAAGAAGTTTAAACACACAGAAACTGTCTAATAACATGTCTTCAAGACTTATAGCTATGACCTTGCTTTGCACAGAACGTACTAACTGTGAAATGTCAGCATTATTATGATTTATTAGCAAAGCATACTTACTACTTCACTACATCATGGCTGCTACTTAACAAAATGGCTGCTACTGCTTAAGCTCAATACATCTATCTTCCTCACACACGATGGTCTCTATATTTTCTCCTTTTTTTATATACACATTGACTATATGCTGGTCTGACGACCGAAGATGCCAACTAAGAAGCTAAATCCATTCCCAAAATATTTGTTCACTTGAGCACATTTTGCACTTTGTACGTTTGCACTAGTAGACGCTTTAGAATGCTTTACTATTTTATGGGTGTTTCACAAATACACAATTTTTATTTTTTTAATAATAATTGTAGACGAAGCTGAGTAAATCAGCAGTAACAGAAGACAAAGCTGAGGACATCAGCAATACTTGTAGTTGAAGCTGAGAGCATCAGCAATGACTGTAGAGGAAGCTGAGGGCATCAGCAATGACTGTAGAGGAAGCTTAGGGCATCAGCAATACTTGTAGATGAAGCTGGGAGCATCAGCAGTAACTGTAGACGAAGCTGAGAACATCAGCAATACTTGTAGATGAAGCTGAGAGCATCAGCAATGCAGATTTCCAGATGCTGGGCAACTGAAGCAGCACAGTGGGGATTCCAAATGCTGTGTAACACAGTGTAAGCAATGCTGGTTTCCCAGGTGCTGTGATGTAGTGATTGTGCACAATGTATGAGCTGTTGCTGCAAGGTGGTAGACAGCAGTAGCAGGTTTTTCAGATATTGAGGTGCGCTACCTTGAACAGCAGTTTAACTGGAAGATGGTAGGAACCAGCAGAGTCTCTAATGCCGCTAGGGATATAGCACAGTCCCTCTGGATCACTGGAGGACTTCTAGTGAATCAGGAGATGCCAGGATGTAGTGGCAGCGATGGCCAGGGAGTCAGGGAGTGCGGTAGATGGTAACTGCACTGAGTGTTACCAGCAGGAGATTCAGGAGCTCAGTCCAGGCTGAGAGACACCAAAGCACTGACTCCTTGCTAGTGCTGATATCTGGAACTTATACCCAGTGCTTACAGCTGAGTGGATGAGTGACTCACATGATGCGGAAGTGAATTCGGATTGGCTCCTGGGAGGTCAGTTGTCCATGGGGGAGAGCAGAGGGAACTTCGGCGTGCTGCAGCCAGAGCCAGCCGCTATGTACGCCAGACAGGGAGACACTGGTACACAGTCAGAGGTGCCGCGGCGAATGGCGGGATACATCAGGAAGCACCTGGATGAAGGATCACGCCCAGGCTTGCTGTGGAGGTGAGCTAAAGCACGAATAGGGAGCACAGATAACCTCCATTTTGTGACAAAGATACATAGAATAAGTAGTAGTGTCAAAAGCAATATGTGAGATTCCATTACACAAAAACCAAAGGTGATAACCAATTGATAATCATGAAGAAAAGAAGATCCAGCAGTGTAAAGAAATTAGTGAAAGCAAGGAGGTCATGAATAACAATGTAGTAGTCAATTCAAGATGTTACATGAAGTCCTGAAAGACTGTAAAATAATCAGTTGAAAATATTCCATGAAATCATCTCATTTAAACCATCAGGAATTGCTGTATTCATCTTATAGATCCATTGTTCCCCCAATTGTAAGAGTCCTTTGCCTCTATCGCCTCTTCTTAAAGATGGTGGGATGTGGTCAATGACCATATGTTTAAGAACATTGTTGTTCAAGTGATATTGGGCAAAATGTTTGGCCACTGGTTGGTCCTGACCTTTACCATTAGTGCTGCCTTGATGGCTGAATGGTGTAAGGCCAAACATTCTCTCAATGTTCTTGAGGTTTTGTCCACATATCCTAGCCCGCATGGACACAGAATCAAGTAGATGATCTATGAAGAGGTGCACGTCAAGATATGTTGAATGCGGAACCTTCGATCAGATTGTGGGTGCTTAAAGTCAGGGTCTGTCATCATGTTGCCACATGTAGTGCACCCAAGACATTTGTAACATCTGGGTACTTTTGATAAGGAATTTCTTGCACCAGCAGTGGACGAGAACTTTGTGATGTCAGTGTGTACAATGATGTCCTTGATGTTTTTTGCCCTGGTGAAGCATGCCATCGGCCTTTTATCTCTAAAGCAGGGCAAATCTGTGTCCGTGGCAACTATTGGCCATAGGGCTTGTGTTGCCCGTTGAGTAACAGTACTGGAAGTGCTACATTTGCTTTCCAAGGTATTACTTGTTTCTGATCTCTAACTTTGGATTTCAACAAATCTTGTCTGTTGAGGGCTATTACCTCAATGTGCTGTCGTATCCCCTGAATTTATGAATAATTTATCCAACTCATCACTCAAGGTCAGATGATTGCCACCCGTATCACTTGGGACCCAGGAATACCCTTAATGGGTGCTTTTGGGTGATGGCTACTAGCTTTAAGGATTGTTCTCTGATCTGTCGGTTTTGAACAGACCTTAGTACTTAATTTATTATTCTCAATGCACACTAGGACGTCCAGGTAATGAATTGAGGCCTTGTCATGCTGATATGTAAATTTCTTTGGGGATGCATTCCCATTGATGTCCTACATCATATCAACGAAAGCTGTCTCGCCCCCAGTCCATAGAAGAAACACATCATCTATGTACCGAGCATAGGCTTAGTACTTGGGATATTGCAGTGTTTTTAAAAAACAGGATTTTAATTACCTACCGGTAAATCCTTTTCTCGTAGTCCATAGAGGATGCTGGGGTCCAATTTAGTACCATGGGGTATAGACAGGTCCTTTGGGAGCCACTGGCACTTTAAGAGTTTAATAGTGTGGGCTGGCTCCTCCCTCTATGCCCCTCCTACCAGACTCAGTCTAGAAACTGTTCCCAAGGAGACGGACATACTTCGAGAGAAGGAAATACACAGATAGTGGTGAGATTCACACCAGCTCACACAGAACAAAAAAAGGAAAGCCAAGCTAAGCAACTTGGAATGATTCAGCAACGGCTGAGTCAACAAACGTAACCAAGTAACCATGCAGGAAAACAAAGCACTGGGTGGGCGCCCAGCATCCTCTACAGACTACGAGAAAAGGATTTATCGGTAGGTAATTAAAATACTGTTTTCTCTAACGTCCTAGAGGATACTGGGGTCAAATTTCGTACCATGGGGATGTACCAAAGCTCCCAGTGCAGGAGGGAGATTGCTGAGGGTCCTGCAGAACAGATTGACCAAACCTTAGGTCCTCAGAGGCCAAAGTATCGAACTTGTAAAACTTAGCAAACATGTTCTACCCTGACCAAGTAGTCACTCAGCAAAGCTGAAGAGCTGAGACACCCCGGGCAGCACCCAGGAAGAACCCACTTTACGTGTAGAGTGGGCCCAGACACATTTTGGACAAGCCAAACCTGCCTTTGAATAAGCATGCTGAATAGTAAGCCCAATCCAGCGAGAAATTGTCTGCTTAGAAGCAGGACACCCAATCTTGTTGGGATCATAAAGAACAAATAGTGCGTCTGACTTCCTGTCATGAGCTGAGCTGTGATGAGCAGTCCTCTTCACATATATTTTCAAAGCCCGCACAACATCCAGGGACTTTGAGGTAATCGATGTGTCAGTAGCTACTGGCACTACAATAGGTTGGTTGATATGAAAAGCCGACACAACCTTAGGAAGAAATTGCTGATGCGCTCTAAGTGCAGCTCTATCTTCATGGAAAATCAAGTAGGGGCTCTTGTGTGACAATGCCCCAATTCAGACACACGTCTTGCAGATGCCAAAGCCAATAGTGTGATTGCCTTCCAAGTAAGAAACTTTACGTCCACCTCCTGTAGAGGTTCGAACCAATCCGATTGCAGAAACTGCAGCACCACATTAAGATCTCAAGGTGTCGTAGGAGACACAAAGGGTAGTTGGATGTGCAGAACTCCTTTCAAGAATGTCTGAACCTCAGGGAGAGCAGCCAATTGTTTCTGGAAGAAAATGGACAAGGCCAAAATCTGTAACCTTGATGGAGCCCAAGTGTAGGTCCACACCCACACCAGCTTGCAGAAAGAGGAGAAAACATCCCAGTTGAAACTCCACCATAGGAAACTGCTTGGATTCACACCAAGACACATACTTTCTCCAAATCCGATCGTAATGATTAGATGTTACTCCCTTCCTAGCTTGGATCAGAGTAGGAATGACCTTGTTTGGAATGCCCTTCCGAGCTAAGATCTGGTGTTTAACCTCCATGCCGTCAAATGTAGCCGCGGTAAGTCTTGATAGGCGAATGGTCCCTGTAGTAGAAGGTCCTCACAAAGAGAAAGAGGCCTCGGATTCTCCAGCAGCAATGCCAGAAGTGCTGCATACCAAGCTCTTCTTGGACAGTCCGGAGCAATGAGGATCGCCAGTACTCTTGTTCTTTTTAGTAGTTTGAGAATCCTTGGGATGAGCGGAAGAGGAGGGAACACATTTACTGACTGGAACACCCATGGAGTTACCAGGGCGTCCATTGCCACTGCTTGCGGGTCTCGCGACCTGGAACAGTACCTCTGTAGCTTCTTGTTGAGGCGAGAGGCCATCAAGTCTATCTGAGGTACACCCCATCGGCTTTTTACCTCTGCGAATACCTCCTGGTGGAGTCCCCATTCCCCTGGATAGAGATCATGTCTGCTGAGGAAGTCTGCTTCCCAGTTTGTCCACTCCCAGAATGAAGATTGCTGACAGTGCCAGTGCGTGTCTTTCTGCCCAGAGGAGGATTCTTGTTACCTATGACATCACAACCCTGCTCATCGTTCCACCATGTCTGTTTATGTAGGACACTGCTGTGACGTTGTCCGACTCAACCTGAATGGCTTGATCTTGTAAAGATGCGCCGCTTGTAGAAGGCCATTGTATATGGCCCTTAGTTCCAGAATGTTTATTGGAAGGACAGATTCCTGACTTGACCACTTTCCTTGGAAGTTTTCCCCCTGGGTGACTGCTCCCCAACCTCTGAGGCTTGCATCGGTGGTTAGAAAAATCCAATTCTGAATCCCGAACATGCAGCCCCTGAGTAGGTGAGAAGTGTGCAGCCACCAGAGGAGTGAAATTCTGGCCTTCGGTGACAGGCGTATCCACTGGTGCATATGAAGATGTGAACCCGACCACTTCTCCAGGAGATCCAGTTGGAAGAACCATGCATGGAATCTCCCGTACTGTAGAGCCTCATAGGAGGCTACCATTTTCCCCAGAAGGCGAATGCACTGATGAACCGATACTCGGGCTGGCTTCAAGATATCCCGGACCATTGTTTGGATCACCAACGCTTTCTCCAGCTGTAGAAACACCCTCTGCACTTCTGTGTCGAGTATCGTCCCCAGGATGGCCAGTCTCCTTGTCGCTTCCAAATGTGACTTTGGAAGGTTCAGGATCCACCAATGATCCTGGAGTAGTTGAGTTGAGAGAGCAATATCCTGCAACAACTTCTCCCTGGAAGATGTCTTTGTCAGCAGATCGTCCAGATATGGAATTATGTTCACTCCCTGCTTGTGGAGGAGGAGCATCATCTCCGCCATGACCTTGGTGAACACCCTCGGTGCTGTGGAGAGGCCAAATGGTAACGTCTGGAACTTATAATGACAGTCCTGTAGTGCAAACCGTAGATAGGCCTGGTGAGGCGGCCAGATCGGAATGTAAAGGTACGCATCCTTGATATCCAGAGATACCAGGAATTCCCCCTCCTCCAGACCTGAGATAACCGCTCTCAGAGACTCCATATAGAATTGGAAAACCCTTAAGTAGGGGTTCAATGACTTTAGGTTCAATATAGGCCTAACAGAACCGTCCAGTTTTGGTACCACGAACAGGTTTGAGTAATAACCCTTGTTTTTTGGTGAGGTGGAACTGGAACAATGACATTTGTTCGTACCAATTTTTGAATGGCTTCCTGCACTTTCTGTCAATGAAACTGGTAAGCCTGATTTGAAGAATCTGTGAGGTGGGAGTTCCTGGAAATCCAGTCTGTACCCCTGGGCAACAATATCTACACCCAGGGGTCTAGAGATGATGACGCCCAGACGTGACTGAAAGCTTTTAGTCTTGCTCCCACCTGCCCGATCTCCAGGCTGGGAAGTCCACCGTCATGCTGAAGATTTGGAGGAAGCAGAACCTGGTTTCTATTCCTGGGAACCTGCTGGAGCAGGTTTTCTGGATTTTCCCTGCCCTCCTCTAAAGAAGGTCTGGAGGGGTTTGGATTTTTAAAATTTTGCGGTCCAAAAGGATGGCAGTGTAGGCATAGGATAAGATTTCCTAGCCGGTGCTGCTGCGGAGGTAAGAAATGTCAACTTACCCGCAGTCGCCGTGGAAATCCACGCATTCAATGCTTCCCCAAATAGTGCCTGACCTGTGAAGGGCAGGTTCTCCACACTTTTCTTGGATTCTCCATCCGCAGTTCATTGGCGTAGCCAGAGTCCTCTGTGTGCTGAAACTGCCATGGAAGTAGCCCTTGCATTAAGTAGGCCAATGTCCTTCATGTCCTCCACCATGAAACCTGCAGAATCATGTATGTGACGAAAAAACAAGTCAATGTCACTCCTATCCATAGTATCTAAGTCCTCTAGTAATGTGCCTGACCACTTTACTATGGCTTTAGAAATCCACACACAAGCAATAATGGGCGTAAGGCCACATCTGTAGCAGTGTATAGGGATTTGAGCGTAGTCTCAATCTTGCGGTCAGCCGGCTCCTTTAAGGCAGTTGAACCAGGGACAGGTAAAACCACCTTTTTAGACAACCTAGATACAGAAGCGTCTACAATAGGTGGGTTTTCCCACTTTCTATCCTCTTCAGGGAAAGGGTAAGCAATGAGAAGTCTTTTAGGGATCTGGAATTTTTACTCTGGGTTTTCCCAGAATTTTTCAAACAAGGAGTTTAAGCCCTTGGAAGCAGGGAAGGTAAGCAAGGATTTTTTATTTACTGTAAAATAAGATTCCTCTTCCTGCTCAGGTACCTTCTCAGTAATATGCAAAACATCCCTAATGGCTTCAATCATGAGTTGCACCCCCATAGCAAGGGATGCATCTCCCCGCTGCATATCCCCACCACCGTCCCCTGTTTTAGAGTCGTTATCAGTGTCAGCTTGCATTATCTGTGTACATTTTTGTGGGTATGTAGGTGGACTTTTAGACGAAGTAGTGGGAGCTGAATAGTTCAAACCCTCTACAGATTTTCTCAAAAAACTGCGTCTCTTTCTCAGTATGTGACATCCTAGTTGAAATCTGGGATATTATTCCCCTTAAAGAATCCACCCATGGGGGTTCGGATCCAGAAGGCTGAGACAGCACATTGCAGTCCTGAGTACATGGAATAGACTCCTCAGGAGAAGATAAACACTCTGCAGCACAGGACACAAAGTCCTTAGACATGGTAATGTAGGATATACACACTTACACACACACAGGAAAATGTCAGACACAGTTTTCCCCAGAGTACCTCCAGAGAGTTACAGAGTATAAGGAGCCAGACACACAGCGCCCCTGTTGGCAGTTATTATGATAAAAGCCCGGCGTTGACTAACTACCCGTAATAGGGTAATTAGTACTAGTATTACTCCCCCCCCCCTTTCTATAACACCCTGGTACCACAGAGGTATAGCTGGAGTGATGTGGAGGGCAGCGCTCCCTGTCAGCGTCTCTTTCCTATGATCTGCAGGGAGAAAATGGTGCTGGTGAGTGCTGGATCCGCTCTGAGAGGAAGCCCCGCCCCTTGTAATGGTGCGTGGCTTCCCACACTAATTGTTTAAACTGGCCTGAGGTTTTTCATTGCTAACAGCAGGATTAGCCCCTGTTAGCTGTATGTAGGGTATTCTGCGCTGGATCAGGACGCACCTCAAAGCACCTACAGTGTTACTGTTGCTGAGCCATCCTTGAACGCAGCCTGTCAGAGCTCTGCTCCCACCTTGTGCCGCCATACCCGCCGGCGACCCACTAACCGGGATGCTGGTGCTGTACTCACCACTCTTCTTACTTCTGGCTCTGTTAGGGGGTGGCGGCCGTGCTGCGGGAGTGAGCGGTCGCCTTGTGAGCTTTAACTCTTCAGGAAGTTGGTTCCTACTCCCCCCTAAGTTCCACGAAGCAGGGAGGCTGTTGCCAGCAGCCTTCCTGAAAATAATAAACTCTAGAAAAAAATTAAACTAGAAAAACTCCTAAGAGCTCCCCTAGCTGTGACCGGCTCCTTTGGGCACATTTTCTAAACTGAGTCTGGTAGGAGGGGCATAGAGGGAGGAGCCAGCCCACACTATTAAACTCTTAAAGTGCCAGTGGCTCCCAAAGGACCCGTCTATACCCCATGGTACTAAATTGGACCCCAGCATCCTCTAGGACGTAAAAGAAAACATGTTTCGCATATGAGGGTGCCACATTGCTTCCCATGGTGCATCCCGTGCACTGCAAATCATATCTAGCCATTGAAGAGAAAATTATTTCTCCTCAGTGTGAGCTCTAGTAATTGGATAAAGAGGTTTTGTTCAATTGCCTGAATGTTTTCTTTAAACAGGAACTCTTGCATTACTTTAAGGCCCCCTGATGTGGAATACTGGTGTACAAATTACAAATGTACATGGTACACATAATTGTATTGTTGGGGATTGTCTTAATTAACTCCAACAAATTGAGGAAACTTGTAGTATCCTTAATAAATGTGGTTTGTTTTATCACTGCAGGTTGTAGAATGTCATTAACGAATTGTGAAATTGGCTGGTATAAAGAACCCCTGGGCGAGATAATGGGCCTTCCTGGAGGCCTGTCCAAAATTTTATGTATTATAGGCACTTAGTAGAGAACATGTACAATTGGGAAGTCTTGTCTTAGAGCTCTATAGATGTTTTCAGAAAATGCACCCCGGTTCTTTGCTACGAGCAAGATCTGGTCCAATTTATTCTTATATTCAGCAGTGGGATCAGATGGAAGTTCCCCATATATATATTCCCATTTGACAATTGGCAATAAATCTCTCACGTAATCCTTAAGGTCCTGAACCACAATTCCACCCCCTTTGTCAGCGGGGCGGAAGATTACATCACGATACTTTCCTAGCTGTTGTAGGGCATCCTTCTCCATTTTAGACAGTTTGAAATAACGTACTGTTGTGGCGTTAGCATATTTTGTGACTGAATCATCCAACAATCGATTCAAAGTTTTTAAGGAGGCATTGTTTGATTGCGGATCAAAGTTAGATCTGGATCTTTTGGATAAGAAATTAGAAAACTGTGACTGTTACTGGTGAATTCTGAGGATTGAAAAAACTCCTGCAAACGCATTGAAAAATGGTGGAGATCCACGTTCCAGGTGAGTTCATCATGTACATTTGTAGGGATAAAAGATAGCCCCTTGATTAGGACCCCGGAGTTCTGTATCGCTGAATTGTCTGCAAGATCAATTGAAGACTAAGTTTTCCTCTGTTTAAATTTTTTTGTCCCTTCCTGTTTTGGCCCCCCTGTGGGAGGGCAACCTCTGTTTCTTGTTTCTATACCCAAAGGCGTGGCTATCCCTAAAGGGATCTGACCAGAGTTGAGGGTGTCTTCTTAATCCATGTTAGCAAACTCGCTATCGCTCTTATATCGCTTTTACACCAACTTAAGTGGGTCGCAGCCGTGAGTCCTGACACGGAAGCTACCCGGCTGCGACTCGCGTCAAACCCCATTTAGACCGAAGTCACCAATCTGGCATATTGCCGGGTTGGTGACATTGCCGGTGACACGACGGGGGCGGCGCTTGGAGATCACATGATCTCCAAGTGGCGCCCGCACATAGAGTGTAAACGGGAAGCCGGGTCGCATCGACCCGGCTACCATTTACACTGCACAGTTTGCCGGGTTGAACATGTGTTCAACCCCACAAGCTTCCCAAGTTGGAATACCGGGTCACTCGACCCGGACTATTCCAACTCGACCCTTTTACACCAGCCAGCAACACGGGTTATGCACGTTCATGTGCAATAACCCGTGTTACTTTCTGGTGGTGTAACATGGATATTAGATGATGCTGTCTGTCTTACAGACCTCTCTCTTCTTTGCCTCCAACCAGCATTGTAGCTGTAATTCCTCAGTCCCTGGAGTGTAGATTCGCCTCCCATAATACATTTGTTTACTTTGTTGTCGTCATAATTAGTTTTCCCAATGTAGTGTTTATTATGTTTGAACCTAATTAGTTCCTTTTGATACTGGTGACTTTGTTGTTGTAATTTAGAGATCCAGTCCTGTGATTTTTCCAGCTGTAGCGTGATAATATTATCTTTTCAAATGCCGGTATTTTCTCTCGTCGTATTCAACTCTCGACCCACTTCCTCCACAACTAATAGGATCAAATCAAAGCTGCATTTATTTAAAATGCCAATCCACTTTATGCAGAATACTGGATTATATCATCCTAAAGTTGGAACATTCCGGATTCGGAAGCCCATCGATATCATTTTTTCTCTATTATAGTCTGATAGAGAAATGCCGTATAATAGGAAGTCAGTTTCCTTTTTCTTTCATTTCAATAATTGTTGAAAGATATCTTGTGCATCCAGATTGCAGATCGGCAGGTGGAAGACAGTCTTTGAATAATAATCTGTTGGCATCATCTTCATTGTTGAAGCGATACACGTCCCCCTTTGTGATGTTAATTCCTCTATAGCTCAAATCTCCCATGCCAGAAGATGTAGTTGGATAATCCATATTGTAAAAAGTGCTTGTTCTCCAATATAGTGCTCAATAGAGTTGATGTGTTATTAAAAAATCCTGGATGATTGTACACCTTGTAAAAAAAAGTGGCATGTTCCCTGGCTCAGGCGGCGTCCCGAATGGAACACCAAATTGTATATATTGCAAGTAAGTCTGTAACTAGACTTACTATCTTGTGCTTGGCCCCGGTGCCCTCTGCAAATGGTGTAGTACAAGAACAAAGTAGACAGCGGCACTCAGGCACTTCAGATGTGAAAAATGTATTAAAAAATGTCACATTACAAAGCCAACATTTCGGGGCACGTAGCCCCTTCATCAAGGTGTGAACAAGTGCTATATAAACCAATCTTACCTTATATAAGGTAAAGAAGCCCGCCAGTGTATGGCGACGCTGCAAGTGCTGCCAGCCATGCCAGAACCCGTGCAACTTCCGGAATCCTGGCGGAAGTGACGTCACCCTCCGCCAGTGCCGGTTTGCCCCGGCAACCAGCGATGCTGCCATTCAGCGCTAAACAGCGTCTGTGACATAAAAGTAACAGTGTGAAAGAAATGCTACTTACAGATCCCCATCTTTAATGAATGAAATTGTATGTACCAAAACAGCCTAGATTAGCCTAATAGAGTAAAGGATGCATATGTCGGTGGATGAATGTGTATAAAAATATATGGACCGGGGGCGAGACAGCTTTCGTTGATATGAGGGAGGACATCAATGGGAATGCTTCCCCGATTAAATTTACATATCAGCATGACAAGGCCTCAATTCATTACCTGGACATCCTAGTGTGCATAGAGAATAATAAATTAAGTACTAAGGTCTGTTCAATACTGACAAATTGGAATACAATCCTTTAAAGTCAGTTGCCATCACCCAAAAACACTCATTAAGGGCCTTCCTGGGTCTCAAATGATACGAGTGGCAAGAATTACCAGCAATCATCTGACCTTGAGTGATGAGTTGGACAAATTATTCATAAATTCACACAGATGGGATACGACAGCACATTACTTAAACAACATAAAGTTGAGGCAATGGCCCTCAACAGCCAAGATTTGTTGAAATCCAAAGTTAAAAATAAGAAACAAGTAATACATTAGAAAAGCAAACATAGCACTTCCAGTCCTGTTACTGAACGGCAAGACGAGCCCTATGGCCAATAGTTGCCATGGACAAAGACTTGCCCTGCTTTAGAGATAAAAGGTCGATGGCATGCTTCACCAGGGCAAAAAACATCAAGGACATCATTGTACACACAGACATCACAAAGTACTCCACTGGTGCAAGAAATTTCCTATCAAAAGCACCCGGATGTTACAAATGTCTTGGGTGCACTACATGTGGCAACATGATCACAGGCCCTGACTTGAAGCACCCACAATCTGATCGAAGGTTCCGCATTCAACATATCTTGATGTGCACCTCTTCATATATCATCTACTTGATTATGTGTCCATGCGTGTCAGGGAAATCACAATATCTCCTGTGAGCTGACCTCAGAGTTATGTATTGTCAAAAGTATAAATTATATGTGGCTGGGGACCCTGACATGACATTGTAAAAGGGGATTGTATTTCTACATCAAAAGCAGAGATTGCCAAGCTCTGGACATTGAGGTCTGATAAGCCCAATTAGTTGTTATGTCAACAGGGGGCACTGTAAACAGACCAGGGAAGTGTGACCAATGTCCCCTGCCTGAAAAGGAATGCAGGAATTCTATTTCCTGACTAGCATCATAAACCTCTGGAACTTCAATACACAACTCCATGCTTAGAAAGATGTGACACACAGATCACAGGCCTTCTATAGATATCACAAGGGGAGTGACATTCCACTGCTGGATATGAATGGGCCCAGCAGAGTAAGGGTTAACCTTTGCAAGAGGTGGAGGCTGATGTGCTGAGGTGTTGAGGGGTCTATAACTATGTGACACACTGATATATCCTTGTTCATTCTGATGGAAGTGGCTGTCCTGACTGGATGGATGTCTATTTTCTTTGTGAAGCTTCCTCACACAGATCTTAATGCACTACGTAAGAGTAATTAGGTTCTGATTTTCTTTATTCCTTTTTGTTTATTGAGACAGCTAGTAACCTGTATATCTTTTCTAAAACTCCTTATATTCTTTATAATCTTTTTACCCTTGTAAACCCAAAGATATTTCTTAATTAGAATAAAAATAATTAGTTCTGACTGCTGTGTTCTTGAACCCAAGTCAAGCCAAGTGAAGTACATGATTTTTCATGAGATATTGAGATTTGTGGTTACAGGTAAAGCTAAAGACGCCTGCAGCATCCGTAATACATTGAAAAGTCTTTCCTGGTGGCAGCTTAGATTCGCACTGCGCTGGCGCAACTCTCGGATTGTTGTAACCGGAGAGTGTGGCGGCCGGGGTCCATGACAATGCGTGCTAGAATATCTGGCCAAAACCACAAGAACGTTGAGAATACGTATGGTCTTACACCGTTCAGCCACCAAGGCAGCAATAAAGGGTAAAGGTCAGAACCAACCAGTGGCCGAACATTTTGCCCAATATCACCTGAACATCAATGATCTTAAACATATGGACATCGACCACATCCCACCATCTTTAAGAGGAGGCGATAGAGGCAAAAGACTTTTACAATTGGAGGCACAATGGATCTATAAGCTGAATACAGCAATTCCTGATGGTTTAAATGAGAAGATGTCATGGAACATTTTCAATTGATTATTTTACTGTCTTTCAGGAGTTTATGTAACATCTTGAATTAATCACTCAATTGTTATTCAGGACCTCCCTGCTTTCACTAATTTCTTTACACTGCTGGATCTTCTTATCTTCACAATTGTCAATTATCACCTTTGGTTTTTGTGTAATGGGTTCTCACATATTGCTTTTGACACAACTACTTCTCATTCTATGTATCTTTTTCTCTTTTCTTCACACTATAAAACTGACACATATGCAGTTTACATACACTCTGCTCCATATACTAGGGTCCTCCAAACATTGCGACACTATAGCTTTACAAAGCACTCACCTTGGTATTTCACAGGGATGGTCATTAAGTCAGATATTTTTATTCCACTACATTCCACCCTACCATCTTGTTCATCAAGCAGTCTACACATTACCATGCCCGCACCTATTCTTATGCATTATCTTAGCATCTTATAGCATGTTCATACACACTTAGATGACCTTGTCTGGTTTAAAACAATTTAACCGGATAACTGGGTGGGCAGAATACATGCAGCAGCGCTTAACACAATTCTACCTCATGCTTTTTTACAGCTGCATTTAAATGTATGACACGTTTATTCCATACAATTTTTCATGATGTTATCAAGCCTCTCTGGCCCCATATATTTTCATACACATTCATCCGCCGACATATGCATCCTTTACTCTATTAGGCTAATCTAGGCTGTTTTGGTGCATACAAATTCATCCATTAAAGATGGGGATCTGTATGTAGCATTCCTTTCACGCTGTTACGTTTACTTCACAGACACTGCTTAGCACTTAATGGCAGCATTGCTGGTTGCCAGAGCAACCCAGCGCCGGCGGAGGGTGAAAGATTCTGAAAGTTGCACAGGTCTCAGCGTGGCTGGCAGCGCTTGCAGTGTTGCTTTACGCTGGCGGGCTTCTTTACCTTATATAAGGTAAGATTAGTTTATATAGCACTTGCTCACACCTTGATAAAGGGGCTATGCACTCCGAAACATTGGCTTTGTAATGTGACATTTTTTTAAGAAATTTTTCACATCTGAAGCCCCTGAGTGCCGCTGTCTACTTTGTTCCTGTACTACACCATTTGCAGAGGGCACTGGGGCCAAGCAAGAGATAGTAAGTGTAGTGCTGGACTTGCTTGCAATATATATATATATATATATATATATATATATATATATATTGCAAGTAAGTCCAGCACTACATATATATATATATATATATATACATGACTATATCTGGTTGGAACCTGACTGTAGAGGAAGCTGAGGGCATCAGCAATAATTGTAGACAAAGCTGAGAGCATCAGCAATAACTGTAGGAGAAGCTGATGGTATCAGCAATGACTGTAGCAGAAGCTGAGGGCATCAGGAATAATTGTAGATGAAGCTGAGAGCATCAGCAATAACTTGTCATGACTGAGGTTTTTGTGAACCCGGTGTAGTGAAGTCTGTGCGGGCGACTGGAGGATTATGTGAATACTACCACTGACCTGGTTTGGAAATGCTGTGGACTCGAGTATTCTTCCGATGACTGGGAAGAAGAACCGCGGCAGAGATGGCCGAATCTAGGCTCTCCTCATACAGGATTAGGTCGGCAGACAGGAAGCACGTGGGGGCGCTGAAGGTCTCCTGAAAGACAGAACTGGAAAGGCGCTGATGAATCAGTGAAGAATACCAGGTTCAACTGTGCTAAAGGGCACGGGGTGCTTGGAGACACTGAGGTGCTTGGAGACACTGAGGTGCTTGAGGACACTGAGGTGCTTGAGGACACTGAGGTGCTTGAGGACACTGAGGTGCTTGGGAACACTGAGGTGCGTAGAGGCACTGGGATGCGTGGAGGCACGGAGGTACTAAGGCACGGAGGTGCTGAGGCACGGAGGTACTGAGGCACGGAGGTGCTGGAAGCACGGAGGTACTGAGGCACGGAGGTGCTGGAAGCACGGAGGTACTGAGGCACGGAGGTGCTGGAAGCACGGAGGTACTGAGGCACGGAGGTGCTGGAAGCACGGAGGTACTGAGGCACGGAGGTGCTGGAAGCACGGAGGTACTGAGGCACGGAGGTGCTGGAAGAACAGAGGTACTGAGGCACGGAGATGCTGAGGCACGGAGGTACTGAGGCACGGAGGTGCTGGAAGCATGGAGGTACTGAGGCACGGAGGTACTGAGGCACGGAGGTACTGAGGCACGGAGGTGCTGGAAGCATGGAGGTACTGAGGCACGGAGGTACTGAGGCACGGAGGTACTGAGGCACGGAGGTGCTGGAAGCACGGAGGTACTGAGGCATGGAGGTGCTGGAAGCACGGAGGTACTGAGGCACGGAGGTGCTGGAAGCACGGAGGTACTGAGGCACGGAGGTGCTGGAAGAACGGAGGTACTGAGGCACGGAGATGCTGAGGCACGAGGTACTGAGCTCTGGAGATCCCAACTACAACAGTAGTAAAACTGAAACACGACTTCTGTGGTTTTCAGTGGAGAACACGGAATTCAGTACTGTGCCTTTAAGACGAAACATTGCAGCTGTGCCTTTACATTGAGACTCAGGGAAAATGATGAAATCAAATGGCAACACACAAGTAAACCAAACGGTAACAAGGGAACAGAGTTCCCACAGGAACTTAGGTACAAAGGTTACCTTAAGGGAGCTCAGCATAAGACTCACACAAGGCTGTATGTGACATGAGGAACTGGCCCAGATTCCAACTCAGCCTCCTGATTTATACTTCCTGGTCCCTGATGATTGGTGGGCAGGATTAGGTGATGTAGAGAGTCTCAGGCTGGCAGAGGATTGGACAACTCTGGGTCAGGTGAAGTCACTGTCATGTGACTACTCTAGAGGAGGCTGTGAAGTGCAGCGAGGCCTAGCAGGCCGAGAGAACACTGAAGCCTGAACTTCAGATTACTGAATTCAGCCTCACACAGGAGATCACCACAGGTGGAGCTAATTAACTATTACCTCTCAGGCAGAGAACTCAGGAAAACTGACAAGCTGTTTAACTCCGTGAGTGAAAAGACACAGGATCCAGGACAGATGGCAGGGGTAAGTCACCAAATATAAAACCTACAGTCAGGATTGTGACAGTATCCCCCTCTTCAAGGGTGGACTCCGGACACCCATCTTGAATCTTAGAGGAACTTGAGAAATTCATACAGAAGAATTTAGGACCTTCGTTGATGCAGATTCCAAAGGTTTAGGACTAAATTCTTTAACTACAGCGTTACTGAAAGTCTGTAAGTCATGGAACACAGGATCATTACTCTCAAAGAGCATGTTGGCCCACTCCAAAGCTCTTCCTCTGAATGCCAGGAACAGATATCGAGTAACGTTGGAAAGAGTTACTGCACCTGAAGGATCAGACTCCATCCGAGAGAGAAATTGTTCAACCAGAGCGGCATATTGCAATAAATCTCCATCAAAGTAAATAGGTGGAAAACCATCAGACGAAAGCTTAGAGGATGAAACTGAAGAAAGCTTTGGCTGGACGAGTAGGACTGGATTGGATCCGAGGATACTTGGATTGGCTGGAGCCAAAGGAGATGGACCAGGCTGGTCCTGGAGTATTGCTGGACCGGCTGGAACCGGGACGGACTGACCAGGCGGAGCCTGGAGTATTGATGGACCGGCTGGAACCGGAACGGACTGGCCAAGCTGGGCCTGGAGTATTGCTGGACCGGCTGGAACCGGGACGGACTGACCAGGCGGAGCCTGGAGTATTGATGGACCGGCTGGAACCGGGACGGACTGACCAGGCGGAGCCTGGAGTATTGCTGGACCGGCTGGAACCGGGACGGACTGACCAGGCTGGGCCTGGAGGATTGCTGGACCGGCTGGAACCGGGACGGACTGACCAGGCAGGGCCTGGAGTATTGCTGGACCGGCTGGAACCGGGACGGACTGACCAGGCAGGGCCTGGAGTATTGCTGGACCGGCTGGAACCGGGACGGGCTGAGCCCTTTCTTCACAGGGCTGGGCTGAGGCAAGAGCCCCCACTTCACGGGGCTGGGCTGAGGCAAGAGCCCCCTCTTCATGGGGCTGGGCTGAGGCAAGAGCCCCCTCTTCACGGGGCTGGGCTGAGGCAAGAGCCCCCTCTTCACGGGGCTGGGCAGCACTCTGTAGAATCTCTGGCTGGGCAGCACTCTGTAGAATCTCTGGCTGGGCAGCACTCTGTAGAATCTCTGGCTGGGCAGCACTCTGTAGAATCTCTGGCTGGGCAGCACTCTGTAGAATCTCTGGCTGGGCAGCACTCTGTAGAATCTCTGGCTGGGCAGCACTCTGTAGACTCACTGGCTGGGCAGCACTCTGTAGACTCACTGGCTGGGCAGCACTCTGTAGACTCACTGGCTGGGCAGCACTCTGAAGACTCTCTGGGGCTGGGCGCTCTGAACCCCTCACTGGGGCTGGGCGCTCTGAAGACGCCCCTCCTGGGGCTGGACGCTCTGAAGACGCCCCTCCTGGGGCTGGACGCTCTGAAAACGCCCCTCCTGGGGCTGGACGCTCTGAAGACGCCCCTCCTGGGGCTGTGGACACGGACTCCTCTGTGACCGTAAATGGCTTGAACATTCTTCTCTGGACACCCAACTTGGGATAAGGTCTTTTAACCACCGGACCCCAGTCATAAATTTGAGTCTCTCTCAGAAGAGTAGCCTTCTTGATACCCCCGTCAGCAGCAGAAGGATCGGATACTGTGGATGACTTGTAGACATGAGCACTATGATACTGAGATTTGTCACTATTACCTGGCTTGCGAAGAATGCAGTCTTTAACAAAATGACCAGAATTTCCACAGTAAAGACAGAGATGTAGCTCCTTACGCCGCTGACGTTCAGCTTCAGAGAGCTTGGGCCGTGGATAGCTCTGATGAAAAACTTTCCCTTGCGCAGAGGAAGAGACTCTATTAACTGGATGGGACAAAACAGGATCAACAACGTTGGTAGTATTCCTGAGGAGATCAGGCATCACAGAGAGAATACTAGGCAAAAGTTCTTGTAACTGTAGTAACATCTGGTAGAAAATCTGCAGTTGGTCAGGAGTCTTAGAGCAGAAGGTCATAGAATCTCTGGAGGACGAATTCCGCTGCAGACACTGTGCCAATCGATGCTGAGTCGACTCCAGACCTTCCAAGCGTCCTGCAATATTGCTTAGGAGGTCATGCGTCAGACAAACACTTTCGGCCGGGTCCATGGGGCCAGTTCCTACTGTCATGACTGAGGTTTTTGTGAACCCGGTGTAGTGAAGTCTGTGCGGGCGACTGGAGGATTATGTGAATACTACCACTGACCTGGTTTGGAAATGCTGTGGACTCGAGTATTCTTCCGATGACTGGGAAGAAGAACCGCGGCAGAGATGGCCGAATCTAGGCTCTCCTCATACAGGATTAGGTCGGCAGACAGGAAGCACGTGGGGGCGCTGAAGGTCTCCTGAAAGACAGAACTGGAAAGGCGCTGATGAATCAGTGAAGAATACCAGGTTCAACTGTGCTAAAGGGCACGGGGTGCTTGGAGACACTGAGGTGCTTGAAGACACTGAGGTGCTTGAGGACACTGAGGTGCTTGAGGACACTGAGGTGCTTGAGGACACTGAGGTGCTTGAGGACACTGAGGTGCTTGGGAACACTGAGGTGCGTAGAGGCACTGGGATGCGTGGAGGCACGGAGGTACTAAGGCACGGAGGTGCTGAGGCACGGAGGTACTGAGGCACGGAGGTGCTGGAAGCACGGAGGTACTGAGGCACGGAGGTGCTGGAAGCACGGAGGTACTGAGGCACGGAGGTGCTGGAAGCACGGAGGTACTGAGGCACGGAGGTGCTGGAAGCACGGAGGTACTGAGGCACGGAGATGCTGAGGCACGGAGGTACTGAGGCACGGAGGTGCTGGAAGCATGGAGGTACTGAGGCACGGAGGTACTGAGGCACGGAGGTGCTGGAAGCATGGAGGTACTGAGGCACGGAGGTACTGAGGCACGGAGGTACTGAGGCACGGAGGTGCTGGAAGCACGGAGGTACTGAGGCACGGAGGTGCTGGAAGCACGGAGGTACTGAGGCACGGAGGTGCTGGAAGCACGGAGGTACTGAGGCACGGAGGTGCTGGAAGAACGGAGGTACTGAGGCACGGAGATGCTGAGGCACGAGGTACTGAGCTCTGGAGATCCCAACTACAACAGTAGTAAAACTGAAACACGACTTCTGTGGTTTTCAGTGGAGAACACGGAATTCAGTACTGTGCCTTTAAGACGAAACATTGCAGCTGTGCCTTTACATTGAGACTCAGGGAAAATGATGAAATCAAATGGCAACACACAAGTAAACCAAACGGTAACAAGGGAACAGAGTTCCCACAGGAACTTAGGTACAAAGGTTACCTTAAGGGAGCTCAGCATAAGACTCACACAAGGCTGTATGTGACATGAGGAACTGGCCCAGATTCCAACTCAGCCTCCTGATTTATACTTCCTGGTCCCTGATGATTGGTGGGCAGGTTTAGGTGATGTAGAGAGTCTCAGGCTGGCAGAGGATTGGACAACTCTGGGTCAGGTGAAGTCACTGTCATGTGACTACTCTAGAGGAGGCTGTGAAGTGCAGCGAGGCCTAGCAGGCCGAGAGAACACTGAAGCCTGAACTTCAGATTACTGAATTCAGCCTCACACAGGAGATCACCACAGGTGGAGCTAATTAACTATTACCTCTCAGGCAGAGAACTCAGGAAAACTGACAAGCTGTTTAACTCCGTGAGTGAAAAGACACAGGATCCAGGACAGATGGCAGGGGTAAGTCACCAAATATAAAACCTACAGTCAGGATTGTGACATAACTGCAGCAGAAGCTGATGGTATCAGCAATAGTTGTAGACGAAGCTGAGAGGATCAGCAATGACGTAGCAGAAGCTGAGGGCATCAGCAATGACTGTAGCAGAAGCTGAGGACATCAGCAATAATTGTAGACAAAGCTGAGGACATCAGCAGTAACTGTAGAAGAAGCTGAGGGCATCAGCAATGCAGATTTCCAGATGCTGGGCAACTGAGGCAGCACAATGGGGATTCCAAATGCTGTGTAATGCAGTATCAGCAATGCTGGTTTCCCAGGTGCTGTGATGTAGTGATTCTGCACACTGTATGAATGAATGCTGCAAGGTGGTAGACAGCAGTAGCAGGTTTTCAGGATACTGAGGTGAACTACTTTGCGCAGCAATTTATTTGAAGTCTATAATGCCATTAGAGATATAGGACAGTCCCTCTGGATCTCTGGATGACTTCCAGTGAATCTGGAGATGCCAGGATGTAGTAGCAGCGATGGCTCTTTAAATCATCCAGGGAGTCAGGGAGTGGGGTAGATGGTAATTGCACTGAGTCTATTACCAGCAGGAGATTCTGGAGAGACACTAAAGCACTGACAGCTTGCTAGTGCTGAGACCTGGAACTTATACCCAGTGTTTACAGCAGAGTGGATGAGCGGCTCACATGATGCAGAAGTGATTCCGGTTTGGCTCCTGGGAGATCAGCTGACTGGAGACTGTCATTGCACTGTCCATGGGGGAGAGTGGCAGGAACTTTGGCATGCTGCGGCCAGATCCAGCCGCTATGGCCGCCAGACAGGAAGACGCAGGTACACAGTCATGGGTGCAGTGGCGGGACACATCAGGGGAGCACCAGGATGAAGGAACGCGCCCAGGTCTGCGGCAGAGGTAAGCTAAAGCGCGGCTAGGGAGGGCAGATAACCTCCATTTTGTGACACCTGTTACTTCCGGATCTTGCGGCTTCTGACGTCACACGTGTAGCTCATGGGTAGCCATGGTAGTGCCGGAGCAACATCAGCATGTACGGGCTGGGGCTGTCAATTCATGTGAACAAACAGTGTGTAAGTACTTACAGAACCCAAACACCTCTACATGGGAAATCCATTGCATATTAATAACTTGCAATACACACATTACAGAGATGTACAGGGTGGAATGTCGGCAGTTCCTTTATATAACTACACCTTCATTTGCATAGTCCGCATCTCATATTCCTCAACTGGGATCTACATTGATATGGGTCAAAGTATATGGTCCAAGGAGTGCTCAATATTTTAATATTTTAAATATTACCCTGGTCCAAACTGAATCAGGGAAAGGGTTATTTAATTATGTGTATGAGATCAGTGCATGTATTAAAGTGAATAATTAAAGTGTAGTGAATGATTGTAAAATATACATAGTAATACTAGTCTAATTGTAGTTAAAACCAACCATATCTTAATGGCTGCAAAGGTGCATATTTTTCGTGATATGTGTCTTAATCTTGCTATATACATCGCCCTGTGTATTATGGAGTACATTATACCGCAAATGGTATTAGCTGCAAAGATATGATGGCTGATGGTTATAAAAGAGGGCACTTCCCTGTGTGTGCTTTTCTAATTGCGCTAACTGTATTGTGATCACTATGTGAGGGGACTAAGGGGGTCATTCCGAGTTGATTGCTAGCTGCCGTTGTTCGCAGCTTAGCGATCAGGCTAAAAATCAGCATTTCTGCGCATGCGTATGGGCCACCGTGTGCACGTACTTTCACACAAAACTATGCCGTTTTACACAAGGTCGAGCGACTCATTTCAGTCGCACGGCTGATCGGTGAGTGATTGACAGGAAAGGGGCATTTCTGGGAGGTAACTGACCGTTTTCCAGGAGTGTGCTAAAAAACGCAGGCATGTCAGATCAAAACGCAGGCGTGCCTGGGGAAACGGGGGAGTGGCTGGCCGAACGCAGGGCGTGTTTGTGACGTCAAAGCAGGAACTAAACAGACTGAAATGATCGCAAGGTAGAAGTAGGTTTGGAGCTACTCAGAAACAGCATGAAAATGTTTTCCAGCAGTTCTGCTAACCTTTCGTTCGCACTTCTGCTAAGCTAAGATACACTCCCAGAGGGAGGCGGCTTAGCGTTTGCACTGCTGCTAAAAGCAGCCAGCGAGCGATCAACTCGGAATGAGGGCCTAAGTTCCACATCTGTAGATGTATACTAGCTCTTAATTGAAAATATTCCAGGAGATTGTTTCATTCAGTCTATGGGAGCTAGCTATATTCAGCCTGAAGATCCACTTGGCTTGCAATTGAAGTAGTTTGTTGTTTCTGTCCCCACCGCCTGGATTATCCGGGATGTGGTCTATAATTATATGCTTTAAAGTTGACAGAGGGTGATTTAGATTAGCGAAATGTCTCGCAACTGTTTGTTCTGAAGTCTTCTTCAACAGAGCTTACTTTATCGCAGAGCGATGGAGTGCCATGTGTTCTCTCATGGTGCGGGACGTCTTGTCCACATATCCTTTGCCACAAGGGCAAGTGATGAGATAAATACTGGCTGGTTATACACATTCCGACGGGAATGAAGGCGCCGGGGATGTCCTTCTCACCTTGGCGGGCTACTTCACCTTTATAAGGTAAGCACTTGTTTATTTCACTTTGCACACACCTTGACAAAGTGGCTATGAACCCTGAAACATTGGTTACTTGATGTGATTCATTTTGAATACAACCTTTTTGATACACACATGACCCTGAGTGCCGTTGTCTGCTTCTTTTATAGATAGATAGATAGATAGATAGAAAGATAGATAGATAGATAGATAGATAGATAGATAGATAGATAGATAGATAGATAGATAGATAGATAAAGTATAGGCTGGGTTCTTGTGTAACATTTATTCTGACTCCTTTTTAGTATTAATATATTTATATATCTAATGTTTAGTCCCAATAATGACTAGGTGGTAAGTGCTCCAGTAACTTCTGGGTAACTGCAAATATACGAGCAGCATCTACACCATCTATCTGAGAGTTTGTGACATTATGACATCTGGGACAAAATTTACTAAAGTTCGATTTTGGTGGTTCAAAGGATTTGGGATTCTGCCTTTATTCGATTTGGGTTGAACAGATTTATTAAAGGCCAAATCGAATGCCAAATTCAACTCACATCCCAATAGAAATCGAATTTCTGAAAAACATGTTAACCCAACATAGAATCCTCTCATTACTAAAGTTTGACTTGAAATCCAACTCTAAATCAAACCCCAAACCGAACCTCAAATCCCCAAATGTTTAGAATGATGTTTGACATTTGATTTTTGGCTTCTAACCCCATTCTAATGGTATGGAATTGATAGTGATGACTTTTTAACTACCCAAAAGCATGTAGGGCAGTGTGGAAGTAGTAATAATAGATGTCCAAGGTTATGGTATGTTGTGCACCTACCTGCACAATGCAAATCACCACCTGATTGAGATATCCCTGGAGAACCAGTCAGAGCACCATCAGCAGCTTTATGAGTTGAATAGTACACATATCTATACTTGTAGACATTATACTTATTCCATTAATGTGCACTAGGTAGCATCAAAGCACAATATTGGGCAATTTGTCTGGAAAATATATAGAAATTTAAAATCATGACTGTTGTAACTGGCTATCCTGATTCGCTGCCTAGGTGTCATACTTGGCTCAGAACTGTCCTTTGCTCCCTACATTCAATCTGTCTCAAAATCATGTTACATGCATCTAAAAAACATATCCAAAATACGACCATACCATGGTGGTAATTCCAAGTTGATTGCAGCAGGATTTTTTTTAGCAGTTGGGCAAAACCATGTGCACTGCAAGGGGGCAGATATAACATTTGCAGAGAGAGTTAGATTTGGGTGGGTTATACTGTTTCTGTGCAGGGTAAATACTGGCTGCTTTATTTTTACACTGCAATTTAGATTGCAGATTGAACACACCACACCCAAATCTAACTCTCTCTGCTCATGTTAAATCTGCCTCCCCTGCAGTGCACATGGTTTTGCCCAACTGCTAAAAAATTTTCCTGCTGCGATCAACTTGGAATTACCCCCCTTATACAAGACACTGCAAAAACTCTAATCCATGCTCTCATTATCTCCTGTATTGATTATTGCAATAGTCTTCTTACTGGTCTTACCAAAAAGAGACTCTCACCACTACAATCCATTCTGAATGCAGCTGCTAGTCTAATCTTCCTTGTTAGACGTTCATCGGCTACAGAACCACTCTGTCAGTCCCTCCATTGGTTACCTGTATTCTACCGTATTCAATATAAAATACTTTTATTCACACACAAGGCCATTAATCAAACTACACCAATCTCTTTGCTTATCTCAAAAAATTTCCCAGCCTAACCTCTCCGCTCTACACAAGATCTACGTCTCTCATCCACATTCATTACTTGCTCCCATGCACGAGTGCAGGACTTTCTTTGGGCTGCACCAACTCTATGGAATGCCCTACCATGCACAATAAGACTCTCCCCTAGTCCCCAAACCTTCAAGTGTTCCCTGAAAACTCACCTCTTCAGGCTAGCTTATCACATTCCAGAACCACTCACTCAACCTTCATAAGCTTTCCTATTCAATTATATCCCCACTGTACAGTCCACACATATCCTCCACATATTTTCTCTATCTTCACTTTCCCTTCCTTCTGACCATGGTTCATCATTGCTGTGATGTGATATCATGCAGCCCACCTAGAACCTTTGCAATCTGGTGGACAAATTTGCAATAGATAATGCCTTTCCTTTTGTATCAATGCCTATTTCCCTATAGATTGTAAGCTTGCGAGCAGGGCCTTCCTACCTCTAAGACTGTTTGTTATTACCCAGTTTTGTTTTATCATTGTGTCCAATTGTAAAGTGCAATGGAATTTGCTGCACTATATAAGAAACTGTTGACAAATAAATAAGTAAAATTCAACCCATAATGCCTACATCCTCAGCAATTCATCACTGTCTGCAAAAATTATTGTGGGACAAATGCCAGAGGGATGGTTGTTGTGTATGATACCAGTATGTGCTAATAAAGCAGCTAATAGTAATTGATACTATATTTTTCTAATTTGTTCCACTACCACCAAAAAAGGTTATGTAGGCTATGGTTGTTGCTCTTGGCTTCTAAGTCCATTGTCAAATCCACATACTCCTGCTAAGTATAAAGAGACACATATAGCCACCTAAACCATGACAGAATGCATCTTTGCTTATTTTGGGTGGTGGGGGTTAAATTGGAAGGCATATTATTATATAATTTGGCAAAAATGTTTAATATTGTGCTCTGCTGCCGTCTATTGCATAATTGCACATTAAATAAACCACTTCCCTCAGATTATGCAATAAGCATGGAGCAGGCAGAGGCCTTTTTAGCAACGACTGACTATGTGTGCACAGAAAGTGGAAGGCAGGCAGGAAGGAAAATTAGGGCTAAGCTAATTGTCAACTATTTCAGCTGTATTTAAAAAAAACATCACTTAGGTTTTCATGTATAAAACAGTGTAAAAAGAGAGCTTCTCCTTTAATTAGTGTGCATGTGATACATTTGGACCAAGAGGAAGCAACGACCCAGTTCTGTTTGCTTTTGCATTTGATTTTGTTGGGGATTTTAAGGGGGATTTACGGTTCGATTTGGTAAGGGATTTCATAAATTCAACTCTAAATCCTTTCCCAAAATTGACCAACATCGAATTTGATTTGAAAATCAAATGCAAAATCAATTTTTATTAAATAAGGAAAATGTTCAAAAATGTTGACACTCAAAAGAAATCGACTTCAATCCATTTTAAAAATTCAGAAAGTGCGGGGGCGTGGCTTAGCAGAGGATCCAGGCAGTTGGGCATCGTTAGAGCTTCTGCCTGGGACACACTGAAATGGCCCGATTTCTGCTGCTATCTACACAAGGAGACCTGTATTGGGCCCCTACATTGCTCCTGTATCCGGTGGAGTGGTCTGCGGAGCTGGTGGGTGCCTCCTGCACCTGTGTGGGTTACGGCCCACCTCCCTGACTGGAGCAGGGGCCTCGATTTCCCCACAGTCCCGGACCGGAAGTGAGGCGCCCATGGTCTATGGGCAGCGACGGAGCTTCCTCCTCTCCCCTACTGTCCCTGCGTCTGCTGCCCGCCTGCCTGACCCGACTTGGGAGTTCCCCCTTGGCTGCGGCACCCAGAGCGGAGACCGGCTATACGGCGCGGCTGAGCCGGCGGCTTGTCTGGGATCATTGACGCTGCACACCCGACCTTCCTCCTGCCGCACGCTGTCTCCACGGCCGTGGAGGCACTCACCGCTTCCACCAATGCATCAGCCCGTACCTTGCGGGCTCCAGGTACCTCAGCCACTGAAGGCCTGTATTGGAGGCTGGGGACACTATCTTGAATAAGGGCAGCACGCCCATACTGTATGTCTATAAGTCAGGAAGTGGCACAGCCCTGTTTTTTATTTTATTTCTGGCCGTAGGGGTTATTGAGAGGCATTTCTACCACCATTATATTGCTCTGGCTGCTCTTATTAATTTTACCTTGAGGAGTTATCTCACCAGTGGCTCCCACACACAACACTGTGTTTTCAATTCACTTCCCCCACAGGGATACCTCCGTGGCAGGTGCTCAAATAGCCAGAGAGGCATCTCACATATGCCATATCCTGTCGAGAAGCCTACATGACTTTTCCTGCAAATAGATGCCGACACTATATACTGCAAGAATCATCTGTATAACCTCCCTGCCGCACAACCCCTAGCTGGAGGCGTCATCTATACGAGGGATGTTTATTCCTCTCCTTGTGCAATGATCCATTCTCTGCCTACCATCGTACTCCAACTTTACTGAGGATGATGACCTGAGCCACAGGGGGGGCAGTGTATGCCGATGACTTCCTTTCCTCATATGATATGCAATACAGTTGCGCAATCTCTATTCTACTTTTGAATCGGCCTGTTGATATGGTGCTACCTTAACCGGTCCTGTGGCAAGAAATAGAAAATCAAAAACTAAGCCGGAAGGGACACCGTTCCATCCAAGGGGACCAACTTCTGACCTTCACCAGTTTCTAAAATCCCCTACAGTGACGGATCCCCCCTCTATCCATCCAACGCCTGATACTTTAACCCAATTCTCCAATTCTCCAAGAAATATGTCTAGCGCTGGAGGCTCCCCTTCCACACAGGATTCATCTCCTAATAAGGAGATTAGTGAGATACTTCTTCAAATCAAATCGTTACCTACAAAGCAAGACTTCCAATCTCTAGAGAACCGATTACTGACAACTATCAGACAAGAGGTCGCCATTATTCAAACTGATATGGCTCACTTAGCTGATCGCACCGACTCCTTGGAAGAACACGAATCTGCGACGATTGATACTCTTTCTCACTTTAAAGATGTCATCTCCAAACGTCGGAAATTAATAGTCTTAAATCCCGCCTAGAAGATTTGGACAATCGAGGAAGGTGGAACAATCTCAGGATCAGAGGTCTCCCTGAAGATATTCAACCATTTAGTCTGGATCTTGACCCTGCTTCTGAAATCCTCTTTGACAGAGCCCATCGTGCGCTGCGGCCCAAAGGTCTATCCACGGATAAACCTTGTGATGTAAGGTGCAGGCTCCATTACTACACACAAAAGGAGGACATTCTGCGGAAAACTCGCCAGCTCGATGATGTGGTCTTTAATGGGGTCAAAATTCAAATATTTCCAGATCTGGCATGGTCCACCCTTCAACAACGCCGGGCTTTATGGCCACTAACCAATATTTTGCGCAAGTCAGAATTGAAATATCGTTGAAGATATCCTTTTTCACTACAAATCACCCACAACGGTAGAAATTTTGTTCTTCAGAAAATGGCGGACTTGCCTACTTTCTTATCCTCGATCTGCCTACAACCTTTGGAGCTTCCTGACTGAGAAGCATTCCATGGTCAATTAGAGCTCCCACCACTTCCTTCCAAGGATGACCTTTGGAAGCAATCCTCTACCTCGAGGAGAAGGCGCAAGTCCCCACTCCAATCTCATCGTGTGGAAGTAACCTGAACTTTCTACCTTTAAGCCAGTTTTGCAGGATTCCATAACGTTACCTGCTCTCCTTTGCTAAAATGACTCATATACATTTTCCTAGCCATCATATTTTACTTAGCAGTTGTTCAACAATGCTTATTACATTCCTACTTCGGAAGTTAATGTTTGCCTGGAGGTTTTATGTCTTTTACAGTTTACAAATTTTTCAGGTTTATCTCTTTTACACCGTTGATTATGTTGGGAGTTTCCTCACAACAATTATTCAGCTATGTTTAAGTTTATTTATTCTGTTATTCATGTTCTAATATTATGTCGTCGGGGTCTTTGGCCCCCCTTTTACCCCCCTGTTCACTGCATGTCCAAGTTTATTGGACCAGGAGCTGGCTGGATACCGCTCTTGGCCCAATCACAGTGTATTCTCCGGAATTCTTTGAATTCTGTCCTTTCAATTTTCAGTCTTTTGCATTGTATTTTTTTTTTGTATTATGTGGACTATTGCTGTCTCTATTCCTCTTTCCCTATTTCCTGTTTTCTTCCTGGGAACCAGTGAGCCGACTCACTCTTTCACACCTCGCTGTATTCACATCCACCTATGGTGGGACAAAATAGTCTGAAGATTGCCACTTTTAATGTTAAAGGGTTTAATATCCCCGAGAAGAGATCAAAATTACTTATATGTCTCCGGGAGGATAGGGTAGATATTGCCCTTATCCAGGAAACTAATTTTAAATCTGGAAATTACCCTTCACTTAAATGTCACTACTACCCATATATTTTTACATCTCCCTATTACAGATATTGCTTCTCACAAGTTGGCAGAGGGGAGGGGCTTATTGGTCACATGTCAGATCTACAACCTGCCTTATTCCTTTCTAAATATCTATGTCCCTAATACAAAACAACCATCCTTCATCTCTTCCATACTTATATCTGCAGAACCCCTTTTAAAGGGGATAGTGGTAATGGGAGGCGATTTGAATTGGCATCTCGATCCCACGAAGGATACCTCCAATAAATCTTCATGTAGATCTGGGAAGGAACACAGAAAGTTGAGACGCACCCTGTTGGAGCACCAATTAATGTATGTTTGGAGACTGTCCCACCCAACTGACATAGAATACACTTTTTTCTCCTATGCACATCAAACCTATTTTAGGATAGATTATCTGTTCCTGAATCACCATTACCTGCATCTCCTATTTGATGTTTCTATAGGATCAATAATTTGGTCCGACCATGCCCCGGTCTTCTTACAACTCTCACTCCCTCAGCCCACGAAGAAACAATGGAATTGGCGTTTCAATTACACTCTCCTACAAGACCCCTACTGTAAAACCCAACTAGACTCGGCTATCGATGCATATATTGCAACTAATGATCTTGACGATATTTCTAAATTATCATTGTGGGAAGCTCACAAATGTGTTCTAAGGGGCACTTGCATCCACCTGGGTTCTTTATTGAAAAAGCAAAACACCCAGATGAAAGCAGACCTACTTGCTAAAATTAAATCGTTGGAAACGTCCCACAAACAATCCAGATCCCCCACTTACTGTATTGAACTTGAAGAAGCACGTGCCTCCCTTAATAGTCTTCTTGAGATCAACTTAAGCTTTCTCATAGCAAATGCCAGAGTTGTTTATACCAATGGGGCAACAAACCTGGGAGACTTTTGGCAAATGCTCTTCGTGAACAGAGTTCCACTACATTTGTACACTCTATCAAAGATGACCATATTCAGACTCATAATGACACTGCATCGATAGCCGAGACATTCAAATCATATTATTCCAAACTTATAACCTTTCCAGTAGTACTGACAATTCGAATTTGGAGTCTTCTAGGATGTTGATCTCCACTTATCTGGAATCGATAGATTACCCCACTTTGACACAAGATGAGGCAGACTTTCTAGATGAGCCTTTCCTTGTTGAGGAACTGGTAAAGGCTATTGAATCTTCCCCTACGGGCAAGAGTCCGGGCCCCGATAGATTTACCACAGCGTATTATAAATCATTTAAAGACAAACTTGCACCTCTTCTTACACGAGCTTTCAATTCCATTTCTGACATAACACATTTCTCGACATCTACATTAGAAGCACATATCACAGTTCTTCCCAAAGACGGCAAAGACCCGAGTTTATGTCCCAGCTACCGCCCCATTTCATTATTGAACGTTGATCTGAAGCTGTTCGCCAAATTGATTTCTAACCGCTTAAAATTATTTCTTCCAACACTGATTCATGGAGATCAGGTCGGCTTCGTCCTAGGGACGGAAGCCAAAGACAACACCACTAAAGTCATAAATATGGTACATTATTATTATTATTATCCTTTATTTATATGGCGCCACAAGGGTTCCGCAGCGCCCAATTACAGAGTACATATGCATATAATCAAAACAGGAAAACAGTAACTTACAGTTGAAGACAATATAGGACAAGTACAGGGTAACAAACATAACTACACCAGTAAATGACAGAGATAAGTTCCAGGGGGCGAAAAACTACGTGATTTGGGCAGTTGAGGATTATTAAAGTAAGAAAAGGATAAGCACATGAGGGAAGGGGGCCCTACTTGTGAGAGCTTACATTCTAAGGGGGGGGGGGGTGATAGACAGACAGGAGTGACACAGATGGGGTACATAGAGAGCGTGGAACAGAGGGTTAGGATGAGATTTGGCTGGGTTTGGTAAAGAAATGGGTCTTAAGAGCCCATTTGAAGTTTTGTAGAGAGGTGGAGAGTCTGAGGGGGAGGGGTAAAGAATTCCAGAGGAAGGGAGCAGCACGTGAAAAATCTTGGAGATAGGAGTGGGAGGAAGTAATCAGAAGACAGGAGAGTCGGCGTGCATTAGCAGAGTGAAGAGGACGGGTGGGAGAGTAAAGGGAGATAAGGTCCGAGATGTAAATGGGAGAGGAGTGGGTGAGTGCTTTGTAAGTGAGTGTGAGAAGTTTGAATTGGATTTGAAAAGGAAGCCAGTGAAGGGCTTGTAGGAGAGGGGAGGTGGACGTAGTGCGTTTGGTGAGAATGATGAGCCGGGCAGCAGAATTGAGGATAGAGTGGAGTGGAGAGAGGTAATTGTCAGGAAGGCCAGTTAGGAGGAGATTACAGTAGTCCAGTCTGGAAATAATCAGTGAGTGAATAATGATCTTAGTGGCATCCTGGGTGAGAAAAGGTCTGATCCTGGAAATGTTTTTGAGATGAAAATGACTGGTTTGTGAGAGGTGCTGAATGTGTGGTTTGAAGGAGAGGGAGGAGTCAAGGATTACACCAAGACAGCGTACTTGGGGGCTAGAGGAGATCATCAATGCCATCAATGGATAATGAGATTGTGGGAGGTGAGGTTGTGCGGGAGGGTGGGAAGATGATCAGCTCAGTCTTAGACATGTTGAGTTTAAGAAAGTGCTGGGACATGTAGCTATGCGTTGGGTATTGTAGCTATGCGCTACAATCCCCAACACCCTCATTATTGATTTCCACAGACGCTGAAAAAGCTTTTTATAGGGTAGTTTGGGAATTTATGACAGGCATTCTATGACGCCTGGGGCTCGGTCGTACCTGTCTCCATAGAATCATGGCCCTGTATGACTCCCCAACGGCAAGGGTTAAGATGAACGGTTCACTTTCTGACCGATTTGGAATTTCTAATGGCACTAGGCAGGGATGTCCCCTTTCTCCCCTGCATTTCGTATTATGTATGGAAGCCCTGGCTAGAGCGATATGATTGAACCCAAACATCTCGGGTTTACAGATGGGTGATCACGAATACAAACTTGCCTTGTTCGCAGATGATCTATTGGCGTTGATCTCTAAGCCTATTCTCTCCCTCCCAAATTTGGTCCCAGAATTTCATAAATTCGGAGAACTCTCCAATTTTAAAATTAACTATTCCAAGTCGGTCATCATGAATCTAAATACCCCGATATCCATGGTTGACAGTCTGAAACATTCTTTCCCCTTTTCTTGGAACGACACCAAATTAAAATATTTAGGGGTACAAATTCCCAGGGACCTTTCGCAATTATTTTCCCTAAATTTCTCCCCATTGTTGAATTCTTTACGATCAGACTATCAAAAATGGCGTTCCTTACACCTATCCTGGTTCGGTAGGATAAACGTGGTTAAAATGAATTCCCTTCCAAAAATTTTATATTTTCTTCAAATGTTTCCCATTCACATCCCCACTACATGGCTCCAAGCAATTCAAAGTCTTATACGTAAATTTGTTTGGGGACGATCTCACACTAGATTCATGCATGATATTCTTTTCAGATGGAAACACATGGGTGGCATGCAGCTTCCCCATATTCCCGTTTATTATCAGGCCATACTCCTAAACCGAGTTCTAGACTGTACTCGTGCAAAAGACACCAAACTATGGGTCTACTTAGAGGTAAAAAGCTTTGCTTACTATATCGAGATAGCTCCATGACTACCTAACTTGCCAAGAATTGACCATCCTACTATTACCCCTACTCTTGCTATGTGGAAGAAACTGCGTTTACTTCCGCACATTTCCTCTAAAATATCGCCCCTGACTTCCTTCCTTTATAATCATGACTTCCTCCCAGGTCTTCACACTGCTTCATTTAAATTATGGGCGGAGGCAGGAATTTTTAGAGTAGGCCAAATGATTGGCCCAGGAGGCTTACACTCATTCTCTGATATCCAATCACTTTGGCCTCTACCGCACTCTGAAATCTGGAAGTTCTTGCAACTACGTCATTTCCTGGTCACAATTGGTAAAAATTCCAAATTATCAAGAAACCTCACCCATTTTGAACAATTATGTGTGGACCCTAAACCTCTCTCACATGCTATTTCACAGCTCTATGCTAACCTCATTGAGGGTCTTTTTACCAGTCCTCTCTCATTTAAGGCAGCCTGGGAGAAAGACCTATGAGGACAGATCTCTGATCTAGATTGGAGGGCGATATTTCGTAATGCTCAAGCCAGCTCTATGTGATTGGCTACGCTAGAGACTCTTTATAAGATTATATACCGATGGTATAGGATTCTAGTGATATTACACAAAATGTACCCTGCAATACCCAACACTTGCTGGAGATGCAGGTCCAACGTGGGTAGCTTTCTACATATATGGTGGGAATGCCCGGCGCTCACTATCTTCTGCGTTGATATATTTAAATGTACTGAAGCAATACTGAAAGGCGATATACCCAAAGATCCAGGATTCTGGTTACTAAATATTACCATAGCAGACACTAAGATGTATAAACACTCGACACTCAGACATCTCAACAATGCAAATAAAGCAGTCATACCCACATTATGAAAATCTACGAGGGCCCCCTCAGTGAGAGATTGGTTTAGGAGGGTCGACTACTATATGGAGATGGAGGATATTATTATGTTTACAAGGGGCAATGTTTCTGAATTTTTGGCGATATGGTCCCCTTGGCTGAAGTTCAAGAAACATCCCAGCTACATCTTTGGATTCGGACGCGTTTTGGCAAAACCTCCCTGAAATTTTTTTGTCGGATTTGGGTGTTTTTTTTACAAAAACCCCTCAAACACAGCTTAACTCATAGAATTTGGGGGTCATTTTGATCCCATAGTATTATTAACCTCAATAACCATAATTTGCACTCATTTCCAGTCTATTCTGAACACCTCACACCTCACAATATTATTTTTAGTCCTAAAATTTGCACCGAGGTCGCTGGATGACTAAGCTAAGTGACCCAAGTGGCCGACACAAACACCTGGCCCATCTAGGAGTGGCACTGCAGTGTCAGACAGGATGGCAGATTTAAAAAATAGTCCCCAAACAGCACGTGATGCAAAGAAAAAAAGAGGTGCAACAAGGTCGCTGGATGGCTAAGCTAAGCGACCCAAGTGGCCGACACAAACACCTGGCCCATCTAGGAGTGGCACTGCAGTGTCAGACAGGATGGCAGATTTAAAAAATAGTCCCCAAACAGCACATGATGCAAAGAAAAAAAGAGGTGCACCAAGGTTGCTGGATGGCTAAGCTAAGCGACCCAAGTAGCCGACACAAACACCTGGCCCATCTAAGAGTGGCACTGCAGTGTCAGACAGGATGGCACTTCAAAAAATAGTCCCCAAACAGCACATGATGCAAAGATAAATTAAAGAAAAAAGAGGTGCAAGATGGAATTGTCCTTGGGCCCTCCCACCCACCCTTATATTGTATAAACAGGACATGCACACTTTAACAAACCCATCATTTCAGCGACAGGGTCTGCCACACGACTGTGACTGAAATGACTGGTTGGTTTGGGCCCCCACCAAAAAAGAAGCAATCAATCTCTCCTTGCACAAACTGGCTCTACAGAGGCAAGATGTCCACCTCCTCCTCATCATCCGATTCCTCACCCCTTTCACTGTGTACATCCCACCCTCACAGAGCATTAATTCGTCCCCACTGGAATCCACCATCTCAGGTCCCTGTATACTTTCTGGAGGCAATTTCTGGTGAATGTCTCCATGGAGGAATTGATTATAATTCATTTTGATGAACATCATCTTCTCCACATTTTCTGGAAGTAACCTCATACGCCGATTGCTGACAAGGTGAGCGGCTGCACTAAACACTCTTTCGGAGTACACACTGGAGGGGGGGCAACTTAGGTAAAATAAAGCCAGTTTGTGCAAGGGCCTCCAAATTGCCTCTTTTTCCTGCCAGTATACGTACGGACTGTCTGACGTGCCTACTTGGATGCGGTCACTCATATAATCCTCCACCATTCTTTCAATGGTGACAGAATCATATGCAGTGACAGTAGACGACATGTCAGTAATTGTTGGCAGGTCCTTCAGTCCGGACCAGATGTCAGTTTTCGCTCCAGACTTCCCTGCATCACCGCCAGCGGGTGGGCTCGGAATTCTTAGCCTTTTCCTCGCAGCCCCAGTTGCGGGAGAATGTGAAGGAGGAGCTGTTGACGGGTCACGTTCCGCTTGACTTGACAAGTGTCTCACCAGCAGGTCTTTGCACCTCTGCAGACTTGTGTCTGGTGGAAAGAGAGATACAACGTAGGCTTTAAACCTAGGATCGAGCACGGTGGCCAAAATGGTTTGCTCTGATTTCAACAGATTGACCACCCGTGAATCCTGGTTAAGCGAATTAAGGGCTCCATCCACAAGTCCCACATGCCTAGCGGAATCGCTCCGTTTTAGCTCCTCTTTCAATCTCTCCAGCTGCTTCTGCAAAAGCCTGATGAGGGGAATGACCTGACTCAGGCTGGCAGTGTCTGAACTGACTTCACGTGTGGCAAGTTCAAAGGGTTGCAGAACCTTGCACAACGTTGAAATCATTCTCCACTGCGCTTGAGTCAGGTGCATTCCCCCTCCATTGCCTATATCGTAGGCAGATGTATAGGCGTGAATGGCCTTTTGCTGCTCCTCCATCCTCTGAAGCATATAGAGGGTTGAATTCCACCTCGTTACCACCTCTTGCTTCAGATGATGGCGGGGCAGTTTCAGGAGTGTTTGCTGGTGCTCCAGTCTTCGGCACGCGGTGGCTGAATGCCGAAAGTGGCCCGCAATTCTTCGGGCCACCGACAGCATCTCTTGCACGCCCCTGTCGTTTTTTAAATAATTCTGCACCACCAAATTCAATGTATGTGCAAAACATGGGACGTGCTGGAATTTGCCCACATGTAATGCACGCACAATATTGGTGGCGCTGTCCGATGTCACAAATCCCCAGGAGAGTCCAATTGGGGTAAGCCATTCTGCGATGATGTTCCTCAGTTTACGTAAGAGGTTGTCAGCTGTGTGCCTCTTATGGATAGCGGTGATACAAAGCGTAGCCTGCCTAGGAATGAGTTGGCGTTTGCGAGATGCTGCTACTGGTGCAGCCGCTGCTGTTCTTGCTGCGGGAGGCAATACATCTACCCAGTGGGCTGTCATAGTCATATAGTCCTGAGTCTGCCCTGCTCCACTTGTCCACATGTCCGTGGTTAAGTGGACATTGGGTACAACTGCATTTTTTAGGACACTGGTGACTCTTTTTCTGACGTCTGTGTACATTCTCGGTATCACCTGCCTAGAGAAGTGGAACCTAGATGGTATTTGGTACTGGGGACACACTAACTCAATAAATTGTCTAATTCCCTGTGAATTAACAGTGGATACCGGACACACGTTTAACACCACCCAGCTGCCAAGGCCTGAGTTATCTGCTTTGCAGCAGGATAACTGCTGTGATATTTCATCTTCCTCGCAAAGGACTGTTGGACAGTCAATTGCTTACTGGAAGTAATACAAGTGGTCTTCCGACTTCCCCTCTGGGATGACGATCGACTCCCAGCAGCAACAACAGCAGCGCCAGCAGCAGTAGGCATTACACTCAAGGATGCATCGGAGGAATCCCAGGCAGGAGAGGACTCGTCAGACTTGCCAGTGACATGGCCTGCAGGACTATTGGCTTTCCTGTCTAAGGAGGAAATTGACACTGAGGGAGTTGGTGGTGTGGATTGCAGGAGCTTGGTTACAAGAGGAAGGGATTTAGTTGTCAGTGAACTGCTTCCACTGTCACCCAAAGTATTTGAACTTGTCAATGACTTCTGATGAATGCGCTCCAGGTGACGTATAAGGGAGGATGTTCCTAGGTGGTTAACGTCCTTACCCCTACTTATTACAGCTTGACAAAGGCAACACACGGCTTGACACCTGTTGTCTGCATTTCATTTAAAATAATTCCACACCGAAGAGGTGATTTTTTTTGTATTTTGAGAAGGCATGTCAATGGCCATATTCGTCCCATGGACAACAGGTGTCTCCCCGGGTGCCTGACTTAAACAAACCACCTCACAATCAGAATCCTCCTTGTCAATTTTCACCTCAGCGCCAGCAACACCCATATCCTCATCCTGGTGCACTTTAACAGTGACTATCAGGAACTGGACTGCGTGTGCTCCTTACAGCACTTGCAGGGGGCATGCAAATGGTGGAAGGCGCCCCCTCTTCCCATCCAGTGTTGGGAAGGTCAGGCATCGCAACCGACACAATTGGACTCTCCTTGGGGATTTGTGATTTAGAGGAACGTACAGTTCTTTGCTGTGCTTTTGCCAGCTTAAGTATTTTCATTTTTCTAGCGGGAGGATGAGTGATTCCATCCTCATGTGAAGCTGAACCACTAGCCATGAACATAGGACAGGGCCTCAGCCGTTCCTTGCCACTCCTGTCATAAATGGCATATTGGCAAGTTTACGCTTCTCATCAGACGCTTTTCATTTTGATTTTTGGGTCATTTTACTGAACTTTTGTTTTTTGAATTTTACATGCTCTCTACTATGACATTGGGCATCGGCCTTGGCAGACGACGTTGATGGCATTTCATCGTCTTGGCCATGACTAGTGGCAGCAGCTTCAGCACGAGGTGGAAGTGGATCTTGATCTATCCCTATTTTACCCTCCACATTTTTGTTCTCCATTTTTTTATGTGTGGAATTATATGCCAGTAATATATATCAACAGCAATGGCCTACTGTACCGTACTGCTATATATATATATACTGATGGTCAGCAAAATTCTGCACTGTCCTCCTACTATATACTGCGCACAACTAAAATGCAGCACAGGTATGGATGGATAGTATACTTGACGACACAGAGGTAGAGCAGTGGACTACTGTACCGTACTGCTATATATATACTGGTGGTCAGCCAAATTCTGCACTGTCCTCCTACTATATACTGCGCACAACTAAAATGCAGTACAGGTATGGATGGATAGTATACTTGACGACACAGAGGTAGAGCAGTGACCGTACTGCTATATATATACTGGTGGTCAGCAAAATTCTGCACTGTCCTCCTACTATATACTGCGCACAACTAAAATGCAGCACAGGTATGGATGGATAGTATACTTGACGACACAGAGGTAGAGCAGTGGACTACTGTACCGTACTGCTATATATATACTGGTGGTCAGCAAAATTCTGCACTGTCCTCCTACTATATACTGCGCACAACTAAAATGCAGTACAGGTATGGATGGATAGTATACTTGACGACACAGAGGTAGAGCAGTGGACTACTGTACCGTACTGCTATATATATACTGGTGGTCAGCAAAATTCTGCACTGTCCTCCTACTATATACTGCGCACAACTAAAATGCAGCACAGGTATGGATGGATAGTATACTTGACGACACAGAGGTAGAGCAGTGGACTACTGTACTGTACTGCTATATATACTGGTGGTCAGCAAAATTCTGCACTGTCCTCCTACTATATACTGCGCACAACTAAAATGCAGCAAAGGTATGGATGGATAGTATACTTGACGACACAGAGGTAGAGCAGTGACCGTACTGCTATATATATACTGGTGGTCAGCAAAATTCTGCACTGTCCTCCTACTATATACTGCGCACAACTAAAATGCAGCACAGGTATGGATGGATAGTATACTTAATGACACAGAGGTAGAGCAGTAGACTACTGTACCGTACTGCTATATATATATACTGGTGGTCAGCAAAATTCTGCACTGTCCTCCTACTATATACTGCGCACAACTAAAATGCAGCACAGGTGTGGATGGATAGTATACTTGACGACACAGAGGTAGAGCAGTGGACTACTGTACCGTACTGCTATATATATACTGGTGGTCAGCAAAAGTCTGCACTGTCCTCCTACTATATACTGCGCACAACTAAAATGCAGCACAGGTATGGATGGATAGTATACTTGACGACACAGAGGTAGAGCAATGGACTACTGTACCGTACTGCTATATATATACTGGTGGTCAGCAAAATTCTGCACTGTCCTCCTACTATATACTGCGCACAACTAAAATGCAGCAAAGGTGTGGATGGATAGTATACTTGACGACACAGAGGTAGAGCAGTGGACTACTGTACCGTACTGCTATATATATACTGGTGGTCAGCAAAAGTCTGCACTGTCCTCCTACTATATACTGCGCACAACTAAAATGCAGCACAGGTATGGATGGATAGTATACTTGACGACACAGAGGTAGAGCAGTGACCGTACTGCTATATATATACTGGTGGTCAGCAAAATTCTGCACTGTCCTCCTACTATATACTGCACACAACTAAAATGCAGCACAGGTATGGATGGATAGTATACTTGACGACACAGAGGTAGAGCAGTGACCGTACTGCTATATATATACTGGTGGTCGGCAAAATTCTGCACTGTCCTCCTACTATATACTGCGCACAACTAAAATGCAGCACAGGTATGGATGGATAGTATACTTGATGACACAGAGGTAAAGCAGTAGACTACTGTACCGTACTGCTATATATATACTGGTGGTCAGCAAAATTCTGCACTGTCCTCCTACTATATACTGCGCACAACTAAAATGCAGCACAGGTGTGGATGGATAGTATACTTGACGACACAGAGGTAGAGCAGTGGACTACTGTACCATACTGCTATATATATACTGGTGGTCAGCAAAATTCTGCACTGTCCTCCTACTATATACTGCGCACAACTAAAATGCAGCACAGGTATGGATGGATAGTATACTTGACGACACAGAGGTAGAGCAATGGACTACTGTACCGTACTGCTATATATATACTGGTGGTCACAGCAAAATTCTGCACTGTCCTCCTACTATATACTACAATACAGCACAGATATGGAGCATTTTTCAGGCAGAGAACGTAGATATTTTCAGCACACTGAGCACAGATATTTGCAAGCACACTAAGCACATATATTTGCAGCACACTGAGCACAGATATTTGCAGCACACTGAACACAGAAACTGAGAGAATTCAGCCTTGTCCTCTCGCTATCATCTCCAAAGCACGAGTGAAAATGGCGGCGACGCGCGGCTCCTTATATAGAATACGAATCTCGCGAGAATACGACAGCGGGATGATGACGTTCGGGCGCGCTCGGGTTAACCGAGCAAGGCGGGAAGATCCGAGGCTGCCTCGGAACCGTGTAAAATGGGTGAAGTTCAGGGGGGTTCGGATCCCGAGGAACCTAACCCGCTCATGACTAATGTAAATCAGTTTTGTACTTGGTCTAGGCAATCTCATTTATTACTTCAATCTCAAATATGTATAATAAACAGAGTAAAAAAAATACAATTTTGGAAAAAAAATTGTATCTTATAAATCTGTAAAAACAGGAAGTGCAGAAGTAATGACAACAAGGGCTCTTGTGAAATGTAATTTAATCAGAAAAATAGCTACAAAGGACGAATGCACTGAGGAAATTATCTACAGACAAATGTATTGGGTTTAATAATGGACTCATCAGTTTTAAAAGGGTATAAAAAAAATTGCACATTTACTAATGCAGACATAACATGATATTGTGAAAACTATTACTTCCAGAAATCCAGAAGTAGTGGCTGCAAGAGCTCATGGGAATTGTAGTTTGTTCCAATAGACTATAAAGGACAACTATGTTAATGGAATGCCCCATAAACAGATGTTTGGGGTTGTTAACAAATCAATAGATTTCTAAAGGGTCTGAAAGATGTTGTACACATTCAGGGATGCAGGAATAAGTGATTAATTCATGGTCACATAACTTTATTTGGCCGCCCCATGGATTTATGAGGATTGTAGTCTGTCTGCCGAGATAACCAAAGAGAGTAGATAGCTGTAGTTAATTGGCTATTGGTAGTCACATGGTCATGAGCAGCTACATTCTGAATTATGGGAAACATAGTTTGGAAACATCAATCACCAAACCAAATTAAATCAAAACCAGACCAGAGAAATGGTACATTATGCAATTTAAACTGATTCTCTTACTATTGTTGTTAGCCTTACCATACAGGGTAAATGTTACATGAGAAAAAATATGAAAAGATGAAAGCCTACTAAATGTCTTGTGAGTTAATGGCTAGGATGTAATCTGAGCCGAGTATGAGCCAAGTTTGTAAAATGTCCGATTTGCAAACCTGGCCAATGTAATAGCGTCCGAGTACATGCAAATTCAGATGTTTTCTACTCTTAAAGAGAGCACCCAGCAAAAAAGTCATATCCAGATGTTTTCCACTCGTTAAGCATACAGTACATCTCAGCAAAAGTAATGGAGTCCGAGTTTGAAAATCTCACACAAAACAACTCTACAAAGTCTTTTTTTTTTGGGAGGGTGAGTTGTATTTGACAATGTTGGAAATCAATTACAAGTACACAATTACAGCACATTTACAACAAATAAACATTGTAAAAATGATTATTGTAATAGTCTCATAACCGGTCTTCCCAAACATAGGCTCTCACCACTACAATCCATTTTGAATGCAGCTGCGAGGCTAATCTTCCTCGCTAGATCTTCATCGTCTGCATATCCACTCTGTCAGTCCCTCCATTGGTTACCTGTATTCTACCGTATTAAATATAAAATACTATTACTTACATACAAGGCCATTAATCAAACTACATCAACATACATCTCTTCACTCATCTCAAAATATCTCCCTACCCGACCTCTCTGCTCTGCACAAGAGCTGCGTCTCTCATCCACACGCATTACTTGTTCACACTCAAAATTACAGGACTTTATCTGGGCTTCACCCACTCTGTGGAATGCCCTCCCACACACAATAAGACTCACCTCTAGTCTCCAAACCTTTAAATGTTCCCTGAAAACTCACCTCTTCAGACAAGCCTATCAAATTCCAGACCCACCCACATAACCTTCAGTGCTTCCTTATCTAATTACATCCTCTCTGTACTGTCCACATAACATCACATATCTTGTCTTTCTTTACTCTCACACCATCCTGACACTTGGCCAACATTGCTGTGTGATAATATCATACAACCCATTAAGAACCTAGCAATCTGGTGGACCATTATGCAATAGGTAGCATCCATCCTTGTGTATCAATGCCTATTTCCCTATAGATTGTATGCTTGCGAGCAGGGCCTTCCTACCTCTATGTCTGTCTGTTGTTACCCACTTTTGTTCTATTACTGTTGTTCCCCAACTTTGTTCTATTACTGTTGTTCTAATTGTAAAGCGCAACGGAATATGCTGCGCTATATAAGAAACTGTTAATAAATAAATAATAAATTATTTCTAACCTTATAAAAAACAAAAACCTTTGATCTCAAAAATAGCCCATGTACTGTACATGTCATTTTTACACATGGATACAAATGCACAATCAGCTCCTACTGTTTAAACTAGAGATGTGCACCGGAAATTTTTCGGGTTTTGTGTTTTGGTTTTGGATTCGGTTCCGCGGCCGTGTTTTGGATTCGGACGCGTTTTGCCAAAATCTCCCTGAATTTTTTTTGTCGGATTCGGGTGTGTTTTGCCTTCGGGTGTTTTTTTACAAAAAACCCTCAAAAACAGCTTAAATCATAGAATTTGGGGGTCAATTTGATCCCATAGTATTATTAACCTCAATAACCATAATTTCCACTCATTTTCAGTCTATTCTGAACACCTCACACCTTACAATATTATTTTTAGTCCTAAAATTTGCACCGAGGTCACTGGATGGCTAAGCTAAGCGACACAAGTGGCCGACACAAACACCTGGCCCATCTAGGAGTGGCACTGCAGTGTCAGACAGGATGGCACTTCAAAAAAATAGTCCCCAAACAGCACATGATGCAAAGAAAAAAAGAGGCGCACCAAGGTCGCTGTGTGACTAAGCTAAGCGACACAAGTGGCCGACACAAACACCTGGCCCATCTAGGAGTGGCACTGCAGTGTCAGACAGGATGGCACTTCAAAAAAATTGTCCCCAAACAGCACATGATGCAAAGAAAAAAAGAGGCGCACCAAGGTCGCTGTGTGACTAAGCTAAGCGACACAAGTGGGCGACACAAACACCTGGCCCATCTAGGAGTGGCACTGCAGTGTCAGACAGGATGGCACTTCAAAAAAATTGTCCCCAAACAGCACATGATGCAAAGAAAAAAAGAGGCGAACAAAGGTCGCTGTGTGACTAAGCTAAGCGACACAAGTGGCCGACACAAACACCTGGCCCATCTAGGAGTGGCACTGCAGTTTTCTAGCGAGAGGATGAGTGCCTCCATCCTCATGTGAAGCTGAACCACTAGCCATGAACATAGGCCAGGGCCTCAGCCGTTCCTTGCCACTCTGTGTCGTAAATGGCATATTGGCAAGTTTACGCTTCTCCTCAGACGCTTTTAATTTTGATTTTTGGGTCATTTTACTGAACTTTTGTTTTTTGGATTTTACATGCTCTCTACTATGACATTGGGCATCGGCCTTGGCAGACGACGTTGATGGCATTTCATCGTCTCGGCCATGACTAGTGGCAGCAGCTTCAGCACGAGGTGGAAGTGGATCTTGATCTTTCCTTATTTTACCCTCCACATTTTTGTTCTCCATTTTTTAATGTGTGGAATTATATGCCAGTATCAATAGCAATGGCCTACTACTATATATACTGCGCACAACTGAAATGCACCACAGGTATGGATGGATACTATACTTGACGACACAGAGGTAGGTAGAGCAGTGGCCTTCCGTACCGTACTGCTATATATACTGGTGGTCACTGTCAGCAAACTGCAAAACTAAAATGCACCACAGATATAGAATCTAGATAGATAGTATACTTGACGACACAGAGGTAGGTAGAGCAGTGGCCTTCCGTACCACACTGCTTGATAAAGCTGATTATTTACCTTAGAACACAAGCTATTTATTAATATCGTGAAGCCGTAATGGCCGCTGTCCCTCGTGCACGTGCTACGCACTTTGTACGCTATTTGCGTACAAAGACCTCGCACGTGGTACGCTAGTTACGTACACACGCTGCGCTGTGAGTACGGAATACACACAGTGAGCGTACACACAGATAATATCCTTTTAAACCTTACACAGAGTATGCTTATACTGTAAATCTTAGTGTTGAGATACTGCAATGATATAATGCTATTTAACCTTGATCTGTAAGCTAGCTGTTTGAGCGATTGAGATGCTCCGATTACCCTCAGCAATGTAATAAACACACAATACCTTGCTAAGGTTCCAACACCTTTACTAACAATATTTAGCTAAGTAAAAGGGAAAAGAAAACAGTGAACAGTTCATACACTACAGGCTAACATTAATATCTAACAGAATAACTAAACAAAAATATACACAATAGCGAACGATCGCAAACACAAATACATCGACTAAGAATGAATGGCTAACATTAAAACGGGTAACAAAGTGGCCACAGAGAAACATACCATACGGGGAACACTCACAAGTGCAACCGGAATCCAGTCCTCCAATTATCAGAGATAAGTGTTGAAGAGAGAGAGTACTGGCCGGTCTGGGGACAGTGACCCTTATATACACAACATACAGTGTACTACAAAGGGCCCTACAATCTTATTGTTCATTGGACACAGGAATGTCTCCTCGCATTATAACAAAAGGTCATAGGTTAGTTTGAACAGGTGGGCTGTGACTATATCAAACTGCTCAGGTGGGAGGGAATCTCAGAATTCCCGCCGCATGGATAATGAACTGCAAATATAGGAAATGTCCAGAAACTACTAATGGCCATAACTATACGCTGGAGCGATTAATCTTTACCTAACCAGCACCGGATTGTTCCTAATAAAATCTTCTTTAGTTAGGTACCAAACACCACTGCTCAAACCCTGTCTGACCCTTCATATCATGCAATGAGGAATTCCTCTGTCCAGCGACCAGTTACATTAAACAAACTTACAGTCATTATTAAGGGGAACATTATCTATAAAACATACTATTTGGTTTTATCATTTAACTATTGAGTCGCCCGCTAGACGCACACAAACTCTACCGTAAATGCACACACCACGTGCTCGAGCGCATGGCCGAGGGGGGCGCCATCACGCAGCTGCGAGTATCCGCACGCACGGGAGAGTATGTGCACGTGCAACGGGCAAGCGCATGAGGTGAATATATGGCAACGTGTAGCATGATATTTTTCCGACTTTGACATGCTATATATACTGGTGGTCACTGTCAGCAAACTGCAAAACTAAAATGCACCACAGGTATAGAATCTAGATGGATAGTATACTTGACGACACAGAGGTAGGTAGAGCAGTGGCCTTCCGTACCGTACTGCTATATATACTGGTGGTCACTGTCAGCAAACTGCAAAACTAAAATGCACCACAGGTATAGAATCTAGATGGATAGTATACTTGACGACACAGAGGTAGGTAGAGCAGTGGCCTTCCGTACCGTACTGCTATATATACTGGTGGTCACTGTCAGCAAACTGCAAAACTAAAATGCACCACAGGTATAGAATCTAGATGGATAGTATACTTGACGACACAGATGTAGGTAGAGCAGTGGCCTTCCGTACCGTACTGCTATATATACTGGTGGTCACTGTCAGCAAACTGCAAAACTAAAATGCACCACAGGTATAGAATCTAGATGGATAGTATACTTGACGACACAGAGGTAGGTAGAGCAGTGGTCTTCCGTACCGTACTGCTATATATACTGGTGGTCACTGGTCAGCAAAACTCTGCACTGTACTCCTCCTATATAATATACTGGTGGTCCCCAGTACCCACAATAAAGCAGTGTGAGCACAGATATATGCAGCACACTGAGCACAGATATAGAGCGTTTTTCAGACAGACAACGTATACTGGTGGTCACTGGTCAGGAAAGCTCTGCACTGTACTCCTCCTATATAATATACTGGTGGTCCCCAGTACCTACAATAAAGCAGTGTGAGCACAGATCTATGCAGCACACTGAGCACAGATATGGAGCGTTTTTCAGGCAGACAACGTATACTGGTGGTCACTGGTCAGCAAAACTCTGCACTGTACTCCTCCTATATAATACTGCTGGTCCCCACAATAAAGCAGTGTGAGCACAGATATATGCAGCACACTGAGCACAGATATGGAGAGTTTTTCAGGCATAGAACGGATAAAACTGGTGGTCACTGATCAGCAAAACTCTGCACTGTACTCCTCCTATATATAATACAGCTGCTCCCCAGTCCCCACAATTAAGCAATAAGCACAAATATTTGCAGCAACATTAATAAACGGAGAGGACGCCAGCCACGTCCTCTCCCTAACATTTCCAATGCACGTGTGAAAATGGCGGCGACGCGCGGCTCCTTATATAGAATCCGAATCTCGCGAGAATCCGACAGCGGGATGATGACGTTCGGGCGCGCTCGGGTTAACCGAGCCATACGGGAGAATCCGAGTATGCCACGGACCCGTGTAAAATGGGTGAAGTTCGAGGGGGTTCGGTTTCCGAGGAACCGAACCCGCTCATCACTAGTTTAAACTGATGGATGTAATTACACCTGAGTTTGGAGTCTGTGCGGGATGCCGGCAGAAATCGGATATTTTCTTAAATTCTGTGTGACTGCAGCTCTATCTGCATATGAAATGCTATGTTACACTGTTTTCCATGAAATTACTGTAATGTAGCATTTTGTATGCAGATACAGCCACAGTGGCACACAGAATATAGGCATGCCGCATATAATTTTAATCAGTATAAGCTTTTGCATCCTAGTCACATAGCAATGCGAATAAGATGTTTTTTTGGCAAAAAAAAAAAGATGCCAGATGCTAAAACGTTAGCAGAGCTGCCGGCTGACTCCTCCTGCATGGCCTATTGAGGCAAGATGTATGAGGAAATACCTGTATGCCAATAATGCCGTAATTACACATAGAATATGCCACATATTTTAATCAGAAGGAGATGCTTGTGCTTCCTGGAGGACTGGGGACAGGGCGGACAGGGTGTGTTTTGCTTCAATCACTGGACTTTTGGATAACAATGGGTGACTATCTATCACACTGTGCAACTGTTATACTAATACAGGTTGAGTATCCCTTATCCAAAATGCTCGGGACCAGAGGTATTTTGGATATGGGATTTTTCCGTAGTTTTGAATAATTGCATACTATAATGAGATATCATGGTGATGGGACCTAAATCTAAGCACAGAATGCATTTATGTTACATATACACCTTATACATACAGCCTGAAGGTCATTTTAACCAATATTTTTTATAACTTTGTGCATTAAACAAAGTGTGTCTATATTCACACAATTCATTTATGTTTCATATACACCTTATACACACAGCCAGAAGGTCATTTAATACAATATTTTTAATAACTCTGTGTATTAAACAAAGTTTGTGTACATTGAGCCATCAAAAAACAAAGGTTTCACTATCTCACTCTCACTCAAAAAAGTCCGTATTTCGGAATATTCCGTATTTCGGAATATTTGGATATGGGATACTCAACCTGTAGATGCTTTTTTGTTGGTCTGAAAAAATCAGATGTTTCTGGTCTAAATATCCCATGAGAAGTTGCATCCGATTTGCATTGTGAACGTAAAAGATGCACACCATTACATTAGCCGAGTTCTGGGAAGAAGTTGCACATTATAATGTCCGATCTTGTCTGACATTTTCCTATGCGCAAAATTCAGCTCCCATTATATCCTGGCCAATATGATTGATGGATCTAAAATAAATACAAAAACCCCCAACAATCTATAAAACCTAACATACAGTAGTGAGGACCCTTTTGGATCACTAGAGGTAAATAAAAGAGACTTCTTGATCTTATTGGGAAGTAAGTGATAGAACAAGGGGGATTTATCAGTATAGAATATGGACTCTCTATATAAATGGATACACCCCCCCCCCCCCCATCTGTACCAAGAATGATGAGGAACCAATCTGTTCATAGGATATGTGGGAATAAGTAAGTTTCAAGTACAAGTGTTTAATTCCAATGTCTCATTTACTCCTTCTGAAAAATGGTATTCAATTAAAAAATCCAGTATACCTTCTGTTTGCATGAACCTATCGCCTCCTTGTTTTGTGGGCGGAATAGATTCAATGTCTGTAATCTTTAAAGATTTGGGGTAATGTATCTAGTTAAAGTAGTTTAAGACACTATGGGTCAAGACATGATTGATGATATTCCATAAATCTTAATCTCAATGCTCTAGTAGTCCTGCTCACATATCGCAAATAACAATTGCAGGTAAGTAGATACACAACATACGGGTATATTCAATAAGAGTCAGATCCATTCCAACATGCAGTTGTCGGAATGGATCCGACAACCCCTATTCAATAGACAGCCGCTGCTGTCAGCAGCTGCGGATGCGCTGACAGCAGCGGCCAGGAGTGCAGATGGCAGCGGGCATGAGCGGGATGGCGGCGTTGGTAAGATGGCAGTGGGGGTAGTAGAGATCAGCGGCCAGAGCTGGCTGCGGGGGGACATGTCTGTGAAGGTGCCGATCCACGTGTTTTCCAACAAGTCGGGAATTCCGACTTGTCGGAAAAAATCAGCCCCTATTGAATAGGTCGGAACCCCTTCCAACCTATTTCTGTCGGAAGCTACCGTCTTTTTCCGACAAGACAGCAGCTTTTGACAGTTATTGAATACAGCCCATAATGTGTATCACAATTAATACAATTCTTTATACAATAAAGTTTATTGTTGATATTTAGTGGGATGATAGTAGTTTTCTTATTTATATGGTTGTACATACTGCATCTGGGTTTACCACATCGATAACAACCTGCAAGTCTATTGGGGTAACCAAATATTTATCTGAGATAAGTTTCAAGTAACTGGATCCTAAGATAGTCTTAAGTATTCTATTTTTTCTATAATAGTAGGTTTAGAAGGGAGTAATTCTCAAAGACTTTTGTCATGTCTCAATAGGTATAATTCTTATTAATAATCCTACCAATCTCTCTGAAGTAACCATTATATTTACAAACAAAGGTAAGACTCCTATTTGTATCCATATCTCTATTGGTGGTCAATGTTCTACTGTCCTGTTTTTGAAGTAAAGATGATATGTCCATTTGAGAGACTTCATCCAAAGCCTTTTGGAGAAGGGGTTCGGAGTATTATATTTTCGTGAAGTACTCTAACATAGTATTGGATTGGTTTTGGCATATTTCTAATTGTGAGCAATTCCTACGATAGTATGAACTTTTTCATTAGAAGCTTCGAGGGTCGAATCCAGGAAGTCAATGCGTTGTGAATGAGTATTTCTGCTGCGGGGTACACTGGGCTCCACAAGGAAAGACATAGGAGTGTAGAGTAGGATCTTGATCCGAGGCACCAACAGGCTGAAAAGCTTTGACTGTTCCCAGAATGCATAGCGCCGCCTCCTCTATTACCCCGCCTCCCTGCACAGGAGCTCAGTTTTGTAGTTGGTGCCGCAGATAGCAGGCACATAACAGAGGGGCTGCGCTAGGCAGACCTGAGAAGAGCTTTTTAGAAGAAAAGTAAAGACTTCAAGGGCAGCAGCAGTGTGTATATGTCTTTTGACATTCACTGCTGCAGCTCCATCTCTCCCCAGCGGCGCTGTACACTCCCTAGCCCTGGCTGCCGGGTAACTACAGCAGGAGGCTCCGGTTTTCTTCCATGGTCAGGCACACACGACGGGGGCTCTCCGCCGTGCTTCGGGAGGTGGTGAGTGGGTCCCTTAAAACCATTTTAATAGTAGCCCACAGTAACCGGTGGTTTTGCCAGCAGGGGGATAAGGCTTAGACCTGGAGCCCCTCCCCCAGCCCCAGGGCGCCATTTCCTGCAAATGTTCCCGCCCTGGAGCTGCATATCTGTCTCTTCCTCACTCCCGGTCAGTGTCTGGGCGCCATTTCTCTCAGCTACACTGTTCCTGGGACTGCTTGGGCAAATCCTCCTGTGTAAAGCAGCCTGGTTGTCAACGCTGTGACTTTACATGACACTTAAGTATTCTACCTGCCTTTTAGACAGTGTTAGTTAAGAAAGAGTGCATTTAGTCAGGGTTTTCTAGTAAAATTACCCTGTGATATACATCCAGTTCTTACTGTGCAGTGTTATATCTATTGACTACATAGCTATATAAGCTGGTCCAGTGCAGTATTATTGTTTGTAATAACCTCTGCATTGTACAACTGTGACTATATGTGTGTGCATTAGCTTGCTGAGGTGTCCATTTTGTGTTTCTCACTCAACTTGCTATCCCTATATTCTATAACCTGAGGGGGCTTGGTGCGTCAGGTTTTTATAATAATATAGGATATTCACAAGATATACTCTAATACGTTTTTTTCTCTGTGATTTTAGTCACCATATCTCTCCTGTATCCCTGCGTGTGTTGACTACACTGCACAGGGGTTTGGGTAAGAGGTATTGTGCTGCTGACTATTGTACTGTGTTACCTGATACTGCAAGTTATATCATGTCTGCTTCTGAAGGTAACGGTTCTGGGGCGGAACATACTGTAGGTGTTGCTGAAGCCACAGATCCATATGAGGAGAATATAGCAGCTGTGGGCTCTGCTTCTGGGGGTTCCTTGCCCCCCAGTGGGACTGTGGCAACGGAGGTCCATAATGACCCACCGCGGGCTGCTTTTTCCACGCTTCTGCATACGTTAGTTAATAAACTAACACCCCCTATGGGACCCCCTATGCCGGTGCAACCGTATGTGGTCCCTGCAGCTAACCCGCCGTGGGCGGACAATTTATCTGCTCAGTTGAAGAAGTTGAACCAGTCCCTGACTACTAAAAAGTCTGACCCTCGCTCGCCTAAGCCCAAGGGGTCCTCTAAGCGAGCTCTTATCTCCCCACAATCCACTGCTGTCACTGACACCTCATCTGATGAAGATGGCAATTACACTGACCCCACAGATTCTGACTCAGATACTGCTGATGGGGAGGGTGGTTCACATGTGGATGTTCCTGATCTTTTGGAGGCTATTAAGTTGATTTTACAGATTACGGATGATCCCGAGCCATCCGTCCCTCCTAAGAAACCAGATAGGTTCAAGCGTCAGAAGGTGGTTAAACAAGTTTTACCTCACTCTGACCACCTAGTGGATATATGTCAGGAACCCTGGGAAAACCCGGGTAAGAAGTTTGTGCCTCAAAAGAAGATGCTGGCTCGCTATCCCCTCGCGCCAGAGCTGTCTAAAAATTGGCAAACGCCTCCTCCAGTAGACTCACATGTGGCTAGGATGGGGGTTTCCTCAGCTCTACCTGTCACTACCATCACGTCTCTAATAGAGCCTACGGATAAACGTGTGGAGGGTTGTCTGAAAGCGATTTACACCCTCACGGGTGCTGCACAAAGGCCCACTATTGCAGCAACATGGGCTGCAGAGGTTATTGAAGCATGGGCCTTGGAGTTAGAAGCTAAAATCTCTTCTGACCATGCTAGACAATGCTTGTCATATAATGTCACAGCTTCTCGCTATATTAAAGAGGTGGCTTCTGATGCCGGTATCCTAGCAGCCAAGGCCTCTACTACGTCAGTCCTGGCTCGCCGGATATTGTGGCTGAGATCCTGGTCTGTGGATCTGGACTCTAGAAAAACCCTAGAGGTACTCCCTTTCAAGGGAGATATTCTGTTTGGGGAGGACTTAAATAAGATTGTGGCTGACTTGGCTACTGCCAAAACTGCTGTCTGCCAAGTACCGCTCCTTCTGTGTCGAAGGCTAAAGGTACTTCCTTTCGCCCCTTTCATCCTTCAGGTAAAGTAAAAGGTCAGGCGTACAACAAGCAGGCCCGCACTTCCAAACCTGGTAAGCCGAAGCCCAAAAGAGCCTGGGCTGCCCGTCAGCCAGCTTCCAAGACCGATAAGCCTGCCACATGACGGGGCTGGCCTCCCCCTGGGGGATCCCAGGGTGGGGGGCCGGCTTCTAGGGTATACCCAGGAATGGTTGAAGACCACTTCAGATGCCTGGGTACGGGAAGTCGTCACTCGAGGTTACGCCATTGCCTTCAAAAACCGACCCCCTCATTGATTTTGCCGGACCAGACAAAGGCAAACACTCTACATTCGGTGGTACAGACCCTCCTGGATACAGGAGTCGTAGTACAGGTGACTCTTGCTCAGAGGGGCCAGTTGGTACTATTCTCTGCTGTTTCTGGTCCCGAAACCGAATGGGTCCTCAATCTCAAGGCACTGAACAGGTTTGTGAAAGTTTTTCAAGTTCCGTATGGAATCCCTTCACTCTATAGTTCTGGCCTTGGAACCTGGGTACTACATGGTCTCCCTTGGCATACAGGATACTTACCTGCATATTCCTATAGCAGTGTCACATCAGCAATACCTCCATTATCAGTTTCTGGCGTTATCTTTTGGTTTAACTACGGCTCCGCGAGTCTTCACCAAAGTTATGGCGGTGATGACGGTGGTACTCCGCCGTCAAGGGGTCAGGATACTGCCGTATCTGGACGACTTGTTAACCCTGGCAAATTCCCCAGAACTTCTCCTACGTCATCTGGATATGACTGTCCGGTTTCTACAAGCCCACGGTGGCTCATCAACTGGAAGAAATCCTCCCTGGTCTTTGCTCAGAGCATGGTGCACCTGGGAGCACTATTGGACACTCACAACCAGCGATTGTTCTTGTCTCAGGAGAAAGTCCTGAAGCTTCAGGACAGGATTTGTTGCTTCCTTTCTCCTCCGCAAGTGTCGATACATTCGGCGATGCAGGTGCTGGGCCTCATGGTATCAGCATTCGACATGGTGGAGTATGCTAAATTCCATTCTCGCCCCTCCAGAAGCTGATTCTAGCCAAGTGGGACAGCCTGCCTCACCGGATCAGGTCTTACATGATCTCATTGACTCCGGAGGTCCGTCTGTCGCTGCTATGGTGGCTCCAGGACCGACAATTGTGCAGGGGCCGTCCATTCTGGATATCCAACTGGGTCCTGTTGACGACAGATGTCAGTCTAAGAGGTTGGGGCGTGGTGCTGGAGCAACACTCCCTTCAGGGTCGGTGGACCAAGGAGGAATCTCTCCTCTCAATCAACATTCTGGAATTGCGGGCGGTCTTCAATGCGTTGAACCTGGCCCAGCATTTAATTCAGAACCATCCTGTTCAGGTACAGTCGGACAACGCCACCACAGTGGCTTACATAAATCATCAAGGCGGCACTCGAAGCCATTTGGCAATGAAGGAAGTCTCACGGATTCTACATTAGGCGGAACGCCATCTACCGGTCATATCGGCAATATTCATTCCGGGAGTCCTGAATTGGGAAGCGGACTTTCTCAGTCGTCAGGACGTGCATGCCGGTGAGTGTGGCCTCCATCCAGCAGTGTTTCAACTCCTAGTGGAAAAGTGGGGCCTTCCAGACGTAGATCTGATGGCGTCTCGACACACTCACAAGGTTCCGGTCTTCGGAGCAAGGACGAGGGATCCTCAAGCAGCATTCGTGGATGCGCTGGCGGTACCGTGGAGGTACCGGCCGCCGTACGTGTTCCCTCCGGTGTCACTCCTGCCCAGGGTAATTCGGAAGTTCAAGCAAGAAAAAGGAAATCTGCTTCTGATAGCTCCAGCGTGGCCCAGACGGCACTGGTTCTCAGACCTGCAAGGCCTATCGTCAGAGTGTCCAATTCTACTTCCACAATGCCCAGACCTCCTCGTTCAGGGCCCCTGTGTCTACCAGGACCTAGCTCGGCTGTCTTTGACGACGTGGCTCTTGAAGCTTCCGTCTTAAGGGCTAAAGGGTTTTCTGAGGCGGTCATTCAAACTTTGTTGCGGCCCCAGAAACCGGCTTCGGCCCGGATTTACTATAGGGTCTGGCATTCTTACTTTGTTTGGTGCGCATCTAACAATTATGACGCTTCCAAGTTTAGTATAGTCAAGTTGTTGGCTTTCCTTCAGCAGGGCCTGGGTCTTAGGCCTGCGTCTGGCCTCCCTCAAGGTTCAAATATCTGCCTTGTGAGTGTGGTTTCAGAGAAAAATTGCGACCTTACCTGATGTGTATACCTTTACTCAGGGTGTGTTACGTATCCAACCTCCCTATATCCCGCCTGTGGCTTCTTGGAACTTGTCGGTGGTTTTGGAGGCGCTACAAGAGTCTCCGTTTGAACCTCTTGGTTCAGCTGATCTTAAGTGGTTTTCCCTTAAGGTGGTGTTTCTGCTGGCTATTGCTTCAGCTAGAAGAGTGTCAGATTTGGGTGCCTTGTCCTGTAGTTCCCCATATCTGATATTTCACCATGACCGGGCGGTTCTTAGGACTCGTCCCGGATATTTACCTAAGGTGGTTTATTCGTTCCACCTTAACCAGGAGATTGTGGTTCCGGCACTTGTTTCTCCTGATCTGTCTCCCAAAGAGCGGTCTTTGGATGTGATACGGGCTCTCCGTATTTATGTGAAGAGAACTGTTTCTATTAGGAAATCTGATTCTCTCTTTGTACTGTTTGGATTTCACAAACGGGGCTGGCCTGCTCACAAGCAAACTTTGGCCAGATGGATTAGAATGGTGATTGCACATGCTTATGTGAGGGCTGGTCTCTCAGCTCCTGCTCACATTATGGCCCATTCTACGCAGTCTGTTGGACCTTCTTGGGCGGCCCGCCGTGGTGCGACCCTTGAACAATTGTGCAAGGCGGCAACATGGTCCTCTGTGAACACGTTCATAAGGTTCTATGCCTTCGATACTGCCGCTTCCCAGGATGCTTCCTTTGGACTCTGGGTTCTTGTGCCCGCTACAGTGTGTCCCCTCCCATAAGAAACTGCTTTAGGACATCCCCTATGTCTTTCCTTGTGGAGCCCAGTGTACCCCACAGCAGAAAATGAGTTTTATGTAAAGAACTTACCTTGGTTAAAACTCTTTCTGCGAGGTACACTGGGCTCCACAAGGCGCCCACGCTGACGCACTTAGCTTCTTTGGGTTGGTATGTCATTAGCCGCTGACACTTCTCCTGTTGTGAGAGTGTGGTGTATGTGGCTACAAACCATTGTCGTCTCTTTTCTTGCTACTGCATTGGGCTGGTTAACTAAAAACTGAGCTCCTGTGCAGGGAGGCGGGGTTATAGAGGAGGCGGCGCTATGCATTCTGGGAACAGTCAAAGCTTTTCAGCCTGTTGGTGCCTCGGATCAAGATCCTACTCTACACCCCTATGTATTTCCTTGTGGAGCCCAGTGTACCTCGCAGAAAGAGTTTTAACCAAGGTAAGTTCTTACCATAAAACTCGTTACGTAAAGGATGGATTGAAAGCATTGGTGTTGAGTGAAGAAACAAAATGCACTGTGGGAAGATCACAATCCCAAACAATATATAGATCATTTATATAACAGCCATAAAAGATCAGGCTTGCCCTAAAATTGCCTCCCTGCACATAGAGGTCTTTGACCTCCCCCATGTAGTGTAACCTGGTCCCCATAGCCATTTCTATCACCTGTAAATAAAGGGTGTCCAAGGAAAGAAAATAATTGTATGAAGGAATATATGAAATAGAATTAAAAAAAGAAAGATCCTGAGACTCTTACTAAGGTCTCCATCTCGAAATAGACATTTGGTGATAGCTTCTATACTATGTTTATGTGGTATGTTGCTATATAATGCCTGAACATGCAGTGTGAATAAGGCATATGTGTCATTCCAAGTAATTGTATTTGATTAAGAAAATGAGTTGTATATTTGAGATGGGACCTCAGTGAAGTACACAGGGTTAAAGACAGAGATTCACATATGCAGAAATAACGTTTACATACCTCCCAACTTTCTTTACTTGTGGAGCGGGACACTCGTGAGGCGAAGCCGCGCGCGCTCCCGAAAAGGGGGCGTAACCTATTAAAAGGGGCGTGGCTTCGCGGGAGGACCCGCGATCGCGAGCCACGCCCCCATTTTAGTCACTGAGGGGGCATGCCCAGCGCTCTGTGATCTGCTGGCATGCTCCCTCTCCCTCTGACTCCACTGAATAGACGCTGTGCGCATGCGCACAGCGTCTATTCACCGCTGCTCTGCTAAGAGCAGCGATTGACAGAGCCTCCCAACTGACCCCCCCCCCCCCCCCACGGGACACTGTGGCCTGCGGGTGGGACAGCGGGACAGTCCCCAAAAAACGGGACTGTCCCGCGAAAATCGGGACAGTTGGGAGGTATGCGTTTATACCAGAGATAATAGGGCCCCGGAGGTGAGAAAAGTGATTTGTGTATTCTGGCTGATAGTTGATAGGGACAGTGAAGGAAGAAAAAAGTAAATTTCTCCCTGGGCATGAACCCACCTGCTAAGGCTCGATTTAGCAGTGTTTAAAGTTCTATAAGTAGTGGGTAGTTGGATCCGAGTTCAAAGTGCAATAAAATTAACCACTGTTTAGTTGATTAAATGCCTCCTTTATATACTTGTCTCTGTCCTGACCCCCCCCCCCACCCCCCCATCCTTATCTGCTTGTTTGATAACTATTGGGTTATCTTGAGTGTGTTGGTTTTTTTTAAGAGCAGCTTTCTCCCTTCTAGCTAAAGTGCTTACAATGGGTATTCTTCCTATTTTGTGCTTTAGTATATATTTCTTTAAAGTCTTCAATAGTTACTTCATAAAAGACGGAAAAACTTCAGGTGGAAGTATGAACTTATTTACATGGAAGTTTGAACTTATTTACATCTTTATTGGCACCACAGATGTTAGTTTTTATATTCTGTGGTATATGATCTGATTTATGGATTTTTCCTATTTACCATAGTTCTTCCAGTATATCTAAACCTCATTTGATTTTTTGAGCTGTTTGTTACATAGTTACATAGTTGTATATAAAAAAAAGAGATATAAACTGGCGCTGTGATTGTTTTACAATAAAAAACAATAAAAACGTTATATAAAACGTCTAACTAAAGGGGGGTACTCACGGAGCGATATTCTAAGCAATCTGACTAGAGTACCCCTTACAGCGATAGCGATGCGCAGCCCCGCGCATCGCTATCGCTGCTGCTAGATTGGCCTGCATGCAGGCCAATCTAGCGGGTCGCTCGTTTCACCCGCTGGGTGAAGTGAGCGGCTCCCCGTCTCCCCCCGCACGCTCAGCACAGATCGCGCTGTGCTGAGCGGCGGGAGAGATGTGTGCTGAGCGGTTCGCTCAGCACACATCTCTCATGCATCGGCCTGTGGGTACTGGGCTTAAGCTGTTATGCGAGCTGTTTCCAAGGTATCTTCTACCCGATTCAACATAATCAGAAAGACACTCACTTTCAGATTCAGTCTCGCATACTTCAATGCTGTGACAGACATCCATCTATTGTGGGACGTTCTTTTGTTGCAGAGTCCATGTTTGTTAAGTCTCATGAAATACATTTTTGTGTGGTTTTAACTACATTGGCCTGCTGGTCTCCTGTCTATAACGTATGGGAGATGAATAAAGAAACCTTTCAGCGCACTCGAGACTGAATTTTAATGTAAGTCTTATTCCTATTGTCTGCTGTTTTGGGAAAAAAATCATCTTTTACTCTGCTATCAATATAAAAGATACCTTTATGGGAATGCGAGACTGAATCTGAAAGTGAGTGTCTTTCTGATTACGTTGAATCGGGTAGAAGATACCTTGGAAACAGCTCGCATAACAGCTTAGTCAGACGTTTTATATAACGTTTTTATTGTTTTTTATTGTAAAACAATCACAGCGCCAGTTTATATCTCTTTTTTTATATACATATTTGCACTTGTGGAATTTCTGGAGGTGAATTCCATTGATTTAAACTAGCTGCTTAAACAACAGCGCAGGGCTGCATTCACCTCATCTTTTTTTGTATAGTTACATAGTTGTTGAAGTTGAAAAAAGACAAATGTCCATCGAGTTCAACCTATATTATAAAAAAAATTATGTTAATTAAATGCTGTATCCCTGGATATTTTTTTTTCGCTAGGAATTTATCTAATCCATTTTTAAACTTATTGATTGAGTCCACCATTACTACCTTCTCTGGCAGAGAATTCCAAATCCTTACTGCTCTTACTGTGAAGAACCCTTTTCTCCGTTGAGTGTGGAATTTTTTTTCTTCTAACCTCAGGGTGTGTCCTCATGTCCTAAGAAGTGTTTTTTTTTGTAAACAAATCGCTTGATAAATAATTGTATTGTTCCTTAATGTATTTATAAATATTAATAATGTCCCCTCTCAGTCGCCTCTTTTCCAGTGTGAACATATCTAACCTTTTAAGTCTTTCCTCATAATTCAGTGCCTCTAACCCCTTAATCAGTTTAGTGGCTCGCCTCTGAACCCTTTCGAGTTCCAAGATATCTTTTTTATAGTATGGTGCCCAAAACTGTACACAATATTCCAGGTGTGGCCGCACCAATGCTTTATACAGTGGCAGGATTACATTATCATCCCTTGTCTCCATACCCCGTTTTATGCATGCTAACACCTTATTAGCTTTTGTTGCTGCATTTTGACATTGCGTACTGCTACCAAGTTTATTATCGATGAGCACTCTAAAATCTTTTTCAACTACCGTTATCCCTACGTTTTCCCCATTTAGTTTATAGGCTGTCTGGTTTTTCTTAGTCCCAAAGTGCATAACTTTACATTTGTCTGTATTGAACCTCATTGTTCATTTATCCGCCCAGACCTCAAGTCTAGTTAAGTCATTCTGTAGAGACTCAATATCCTTGTCTGAATTAATTATTCTACATAGTTTAGTATCATCTGCGAAAATTGACACTGTGCTTTCCAGTCGCTCTCCTAGGTCATTAATGAATATGTTAAACAGCAATGGCCCGAGTAAAGAACCCTGCGGTATTCCACTGAGTACTGATGCCCATTCAGAGTACATCCCATTAATCCCCACTCGCTGTTCCCTATTAAACAGCCAATTACTCACCCAAGTACAAATAGTGTTTCCTACCCCAATCTCTCTTAGTTTGAGAATTAGTCTCCTGTGTGGAACTTTGTCAAAGTCCTTAGCAAAGTCCAAAAAGATCACATCCACTGCTTGACCCTGATCAATATTATCATTCACATTCTCGTAGAAGCTTATTAAGTTAGTTTGACATGACCTGTCCTTCACAAAGCCATGCTGATTTCTAGTAATAACCTTGGCCATATCCAAGTACTCTAGTATGCTATCTACTTAATATACCTTCTAGTATTTTCCCCACTATAGATGTCAAGCTTACCGGTCTATAGTTCCCGGGGAGCATTTTAATACCCTTTTTAAATATTGGGACTACCTCTGCTATACGCCAGTCCTTTGGTATCATTCCTGATCTAATTGAGTCGCTGAAAATCAAATATAGAGGTTTCGATATCTCTACATTGAGTTCCATAAGAACCCTGGGGTGGAGTCCATCCGGACCAGGATAGTTATTTATCTTAATTTTACTTAGTCTCTCCCGGACTACTCCCTCGTTTAACCAAGTACCAAGCAATGGGTCATTATTATAGTTTATGTATGCTCTATTCTCATCAACCTGTCCTCTTTTGTGAATACTGATGAAAAGAATTTATTAAATAAATCCGCTTTTTCCCTATCATCATAAATCAAGACATCCAACTTGCCCTTTAAAGGCCCAATATTCTCCCTTTTTAACCTTTTACCGTTTATATACTTAAAGAACTTTTTGGGGTTAGTTTTACTCTCCTTTGCGATTTGTTTTTCATTTTCTATTTTAGCTGCTCTGATTGCATTTTTGCATATTTTGTTACATTCCTTGTAGAACTGGAATTATTCCACCGCTCCGTCAGACTTAAATGCTTTGAAAGCACGACTTTTTTATCCATTTGTTCTTGAACTTCTTATTAAGCCACATCGGTTTGAATTTCCTACTTCTGTTTTTGTTGACTTTGGGAATATATAAATTAGTGTACTTATTGGCCCTCATTCCAAGTTGTTCGCTCGCTAGCTGCTTTTAGCAGCATTGCACACACTAAGCCGCCGCCCTCTGGGAGTGTATCTTAGCATAGCAGAATTGCAAACGAAAGATTAGCAGAATTGCGAATAGAAAATTCTTAGCAGTTTCTGAGTAGCTCGAGACTTACTCCTACATTGCGATCAGTTCAGTCAGTTTCGTTCCTGGTTTGACGTCACAAACACACCCAGCGTTCGGCCAGACACTGCCCCGTTTCTCCAGCCACTCCCGCGTTTTTCCCTGAAATGCCTGCGTTTTTCCGCACACTCCCAGAAAACGGTCAGTTTCCGCCAAGAAACACCCACTTCCTGTCAATCACTCACCGATCAGCAGAACAATGAAAAAACTTTGTTACGCCACGAGTAAAATACCTAACTTTTGTGTAAAATATCTAAGCGCATGCACTCTGCGAACCTTGCGCATGCGCAGTAAGCGACTAATCGCACTATCGTTAAAATCGGCAACGAGCGAACAACTCGGAATGACCCCCATTGAGCGCAGTTGTAAAAACGTCCCACATTTCAGCAGTATTCTTACCATGAAATACAATTTCCAAATTGATGTCCCTCATTGCTTGTTTCAGCAATATGAAATTAGCTTTCCTAAAGTTAAAAGCCTTAGTTAAACCCTTATATTGTTGTTTTTGGAAGCTGATATCGAATGTGATCATATTGTGATCGCAATTTCCTAGGGTCTCCCCTACTTTAGTATTTGTCATTATTTCCTCATTATTAGTACTAGGTCCAGTATAGCCATTTGCCTAGTTGGTTCCTCAATTACCTGGGATAAGTAATGATCTTTTAGCATGTTTAAGAACCTGTTACCCCTAGCTGTATTTACTGTTTCAGTGTTCCAGTTATTGTTAGGGTCTCCTGCCCTGTGCTGCCACGTCGTCATGGCAACCGGGAGACAAGTGCTAGTGGAGTAACCTGAGCGCAGCTGATACTCCGGTTCGGGTCTTTTGCTGTGCAGTGGTTATAGGCTCTGTGCACGGCAGGGGATCCGGTGCTGGTTTTTGTGCTCACAGTCTGTGAGGTCTGAGTGGGGCGTGGACAGCACCTGCTTTATAAGGCCTCTTTTCAGGGTAAGCAGATGCTGCTGAATCTCTGTTGGTTAGTCAGTTCATGAAAGTTAGCCAGTACTGTGTAGCTTTGTATTTGTTTGTTGCTTACTGCAAATAGGCCTGGGGATTTGGTATTACACTCTGCCAATCCAGACCTAGCAGTAAGACTGGAGTCAGTCGTTTAGCTTGCTGGGGTTCTGTTATTACTCTGTGAACTTAGCAAGTTTGCGGCTGTATTCTAACACTTGCCTGTCTAATCCTGTCTCACTGTGCTAGGTGTCAGGGGTCAGTTTAGTGGCAGTAAGCTTAAACCTGTGCACTGCAAGTGAGAATCAGGATTGTGGAGGCTCTCCTTGTGTCTATCATTCCATCTCTGACCAAGGAGTTTACTGCCACACCCGTTGGTAACCCTTTAGGGTTTTGCTGTTGCCCTTAGCAACAGCATTTCGGGTTCTCTACGTATTAAAACACAACATCTTGCTTTTTACATCTGAGCAGTTCTAATACAAGGGAGATACCCAGTTCCTTAGCCTCTGGGCTTCTCTGTTCACTGTGTGTGTATTTTGTTACCCTATCACCTTCTGTGTACGTTATGTCATATTCCCCAGTTTGTCTGTGAGTCCATTTGTTTTGCATAACAGTTCAAACACCAGTACATTCCTGCAGACACTGGAGTGCATAACAGTTCTGACACTAGTACTTTCCTGCAGGCACTGGTGTGCATAACATATTCAGCAGCCTAATACTCCTGTTGAAATTTTGTGGGAATATGGAGCATACCCCTCAAAATACGTTGCAACAGGTGGTCGATCAGGTGCAGGTCCTGACTCGACAATTTAATGATTTGTCCATTAAAATGCACACCTCCCAGGCTGCTGGCGGAGCTCCCGCAGCAGCAGCACCTGCAGGGGTTAAGGAGCCGAAAGTAAATCTCCCGGATCGTTTTTCTGGAGATCGCTCGCAGTTCTTTTGTTTCAAGGAGAGCTGCAAGCTATACTTCCGGCTTAGGCCTCAGTCTTCTGGGTCGGAGATTCAGCGGGTGGGCATAGTGATTTCCTTGCTACAAGGAGACCCACAGGTCTGGGCATATGGGTTGCAGCCTGACTGTCCGTCGCTTAAAAGTGTTGATGCTTTTTTTACGGCACTGGGCATGTTGTATGATGACCCTGACAAGACGGCCTCAGCCGAGGCTCAGATTTCGATCCTTAAGCAAGGGCGAAGGCCAGTTGAGGTTTACTGTACGGAGTTTCGGAGGTTGGCCCATGATACCCAGTGGAATGACCCAGCCCTGAGACACCAGTACCGAAGAGGTCTTTCTAACCAGATAAAGGACCAACTGGTACAATATCCATTGCCTGATAGCTTGGATCAGCTCATGCAGTTATCCATCCGGGTGGATAGACGGCTGAGAGAGCGTAGGCTTGAAAGGGAGACTGAGATTTCCTTCCTTCCCAAGGGAACCTCAGACTCTGAGGAATTTTCTGAGGAGCCTATGCAGATTGGGGCTACCCGCCTCTCCTCGCGTGAGAAGACGCGGAGGAGACAGCAGGGGTTGTGTTTGTACTGTGGGAATAAAGGTCATGTGGTAGTATCATGCCCAGAAAAGCCGGAAAACTTCAGGGCCTGAGGGTGATGGGAAATATCCTGTCAGGCCAGAAGTCAGAATTTCCCAAGAAGACTTTTATCATTCCGGTGACCTTGAAGATCCTCGGTCAAACTGTCAAGACTGAGGCCTTTGTGGACAGTGGGGCCGACGGGGTTTTTATGGACCGCCAATTCGCCCTAAAACACTCTGTTCCCTTAGTACCCTTGGCATCGGAAATTGAGATTTGTGGGTTAAACGGGGAACCATTATCCCAAGGTAAAATTACCTCTTGCACTAGCCAGATTTCTTTGTTTATTGGAGCCACACACTCTGAAAAATTGTCCTTTTATGTGACTGTCTGTACTTTTGCCCCATTGGTGTTGGGGTTACCCTGGTTAAGGGCCCACAATCCTCAATTTGACTGGGTCTCTGGGGAGATTCTTAGTTGGGGTACTGATTGTTTCAGGAGTTGCTTGAGCCTTCCAGTCAGGCTCTCGCAGCTAAGTTTGCCAGGATTGCCAGGGTGTTATGCAGATTTTGCGGACGTGTTCTCCAAAAAAGTTGCAGAGGTACTACCTCCCCATCGCCCCTATGACTGTGCCATTGATTTGTTGCCAAATGCTAAGCTTCCCAAGAGCAGGTTGTACTCCCTGTCACGTCCTGAGACTCAGGCTATGGCAGAGTACATTCAGGAGAACTTGGCTAAGGGATTTATCAGACCTTCACAGTCTCCAGTTGGGTCGGGGTTCTTCTTCGTGGGTAAAAAGGACGGTTCGTTGCGACCCTGCATCGACTTCAGGGAATTGAACCGTATCACGATTAAAAACTCATACCCACTGCCTCTCATTTCGGTCTTGTTTGACCAGCTTCGTACTGCCACCATTTTTTCTAAGATTGACCTACGCGGTGCGTACAATCTAATCCGAATAAGAGAGGGGGATGAATGGAAGACTGCCTTTAATACCCACTCAGGGCATTATGAATATTTGGTGATGCCTTTTGGGCTCTGTAATGCCCTGGCAGTCTTCCAGGATTTCATGAATGATGTGCTCAGGGAATATTTGGATAGATTCTTAGTTGTATACTTAGATGACATCCTAATCTTCTCCCATTCCCTGGAGGAACATCGGAAGCATGTACGCTTAGTCCTCCAGAAACTCAGAGACCACCGGCTTGGGGCGAAGCTGGAGAAGTGCGAATTTGAAGTTCAGCAAATCGCATTTCTAGGATATATTATCTCCCCAGAAGGTTTCCAAATGGAGGGTTCCAAGGTACAGGCAGTCCTGGATTGGGTGCAGCCCACTAGTTTGAAGGCGCTTCAGCGTTTCCTGGGCTTTGCGAATTTTTATAGACGATTTATCGCTGGATTTTCGTCTATAGTGGCGCCCTTGGTGGCACTCACTAAGAAAGGGGCGGATGTTGCTCACTGGTCTTGTGAGGCTAAAGCGGCTTTTGCCCGTCTCAAAAGGGCATTTGTTTCGGCCAAGGTGCTGCGACACCCAGATCCAGAGCGTCCTTTTGTGGTGGAGGTGGATGCCTCTGAGATGGGTATTGGGGCAGTGCTTTCTCAGATGGGAGTGTCTGATAATCGCCTTCATCCCTGTGCTTACTTTTCCCGTAAATTTTCGCCTGCCGAGATGAATTATGACGTGGGTAACCGGGAATTGTTGGCTATTAAGGATGCACTCGAGGAGTGGAGACACTGGCTTGAGGGGGCTAAGTTTGTGGTCTCAATTCTCACTGACCATAAGAATCTGGCATATTTAGAGTCAGCGAAGCGTCTCAATGCCAGGCAGGCACGATGGGCTTTGTTTTTTGCTCGCTTTAATTTTTTGATAACATATCGCCCTGGGTCAAAAAACATCAAGGCTGATGCGCTCTCGCAGAGTTTTGCTCCAATCCAGGAGACCACCGAGGAGCCGTTGCCCATTGTTTCCCCATCATGTATTAAAGTGGGCATTACCCAGGACCTCTTATCATTAGTCCTTAGAGCACAGGAGCAGGCTCCTCCAGACCTTCCGGTAGGTCTTTTGTTTGTGCCTCCTAGGTTAAGACAGCGAGTGTTCCTGGAATTCCATGCCAAGAAGTCGGCAGGTCACCCGGGTATTGCCAGAACTCGGGAGTTGCTATCTAGGGCGGTGTGGTGGCCCTCGGTGGCTAAGGATGTGGATCAGTGGGTTCGGGCATGTGACATCTGTGCCCGAAATAAGACTCCTAGAGGGGTTCCTGTTGGCCCATTACATCCACTCTCTATCCCATCTAAGCCATGGACCCACATTTCAATGGATTTTGTGGTGGACTTGCCCAAATCCTCGGGGATGACAGCCATCTGGGTTGTCGTTGACAGGTTTTCGAAGATGGCGCACTTCGTTCCACTGGTTGGGCTGCCATCAGCCAGACGCCTGTCTGAATTATTTATGCTGCATGTTGTGCGTCTCCACGGGTTGCCACTTGATGTGGTCTCTGACCGCGGATCCCAGTTTGTGGCCAAATTCTGGAGGGCATTTTGTTCCGATCTCCAGATTTCTGTCAGCTTGTCGTCAGGCTACCATCCGCAGTCTAATGGGCAGACTGAAAGGGTGAACCAGTCCTTGGAGCAGTTCCTCAGGTGTTATGTCTCCAAGTGTCAGACTGACTGGGTTGCTCATCTGTCCATGGCGGAGTTTGCCTATAACAACGCGGCTCACTCTGCTACAGGGATCTCTCCCTTCCTTTGTGTGTATGGGCATCATCCTAAGGCCAATTCTTTTGACCCCCTGGACTCCACGCCTGGTGGTTCCTCTGTGGTTTCGGTCCTTAGAGGTATTTGGCGGAAAGTGAAGAAAGCCCTTGTGTCTGTGTCATTAGTGACCAAAAGGGTTTTTGATAAGCGGAAAAGACCCTGCAGCTTCAAATTAGGAGACTTCGTCTGGTTGTCTACCAAGAATTTGAAGTTGAGACAGCCATCTCATAAGTTAGGGCCCCGGTTCATCGGCCCTTATAAGATCACCAGGGTTATCAATCCGGTGGCATTTCAGTTAGATCTGCCCCGTTCTTTGGGTATCAATAAAACATTTCATTGTTCCCTTTTAAAACGGGCGATTAGTAATCCTTCTTCCAGTGGAAGACCTTCCCCTCTTCTGATACGTGGCCAGAGGGAGTTTGTTGTTGAAAGGATTCTTGACTCCAAGGTGGTTCAGGGTCGGCTGTCATTTTTGGTGCACTGGAAGGGGTATGGCCCGGAGGAGCGGTCGTGGGTGCGCAGTTGTGATCTTCATGCCCCCAGACTGATACGCTCTTTCTTCTCGCAGTTCCCCGATAAACCCGGTGGTAGGGGTTCTTTGACCCCTCGTCAGAGGGGGGGTACTGTTAGGGTCTCCTGCCCTGTGCTGCCACGTCGTCATGGCAACCGGGAGACAAGTGCTAGTGGAGTAACCTGAGCGCAGCTGATACTCCGGTTCGGGTCTTTTGCTGTGCAGTGGTTATAGGCTCTGTGCACGGCAGGGGATCCGGTGCTGGTTTTTGTGCTCACAGTCTGTGAGGTCTGAGTGGGGCGTGGACAGCACCTGCTTTATAAGGCCTCTTTTCAGGGTAAGCAGATGCTGCTGAATCTCTGTTGGTTAGTCAGTTCATGAAAGTTAGCCAGTACTGTGTAGCTTTGTATTTGTTTGTTGCTTACTGCAAATAGGCCTGGGGATTTGGTATTACACTCTGCCAATCCAGACCTAGCAGTAAGACTGGAGTCAGTCGTTTAGCTTGCTGGGGTTCTGTTATTACTCTGTGAACTTAGCAAGTTTGCGGCTGTATTCTAACACTTGCCTGTCTAATCCTGTCTCACTGTGCTAGGTGTCAGGGGTCAGTTTAGTGGCAGTAAGCTTAAACCTGTGCACTGCAAGTGAGAATCAGGATTGTGGAGGCTCTCCTTGTGTCTATCATTCCATCTCTGACCAAGGAGTTTACTGCCACACCCGTTGGTAACCCTTTAGGGTTTTGCTGTTGCCCTTAGCAACAGCATTTCGGGTTCTCTACGTATTAAAACACAACATCTTGCTTTTTACATCTGAGCAGTTCTAATACAAGGGAGATACCCAGTTCCTTAGCCTCTGGGCTTCTCTGTTCACTGTGTGTGTATTTTGTTACCCTATCACCTTCTGTGTACGTTATGTCATATTCCCCAGTTTGTCTGTGAGTCCATTTGTTTTGCATAACAGTTCAAACACCAGTACATTCCTGCAGACACTGGAGTGCATAACAGTTCTGACACTAGTACTTTCCTGCAGGCACTGGTGTGCATAACAGTTATGTCCGGGTAATTAAAGTTCCCAACAATAATGACGTCCCCCATACCTGCAGCTTTTTCGATTTGCTGCAAGAGTTGTAATTCATCTGTCACACTAATATCTGGCGGTTTATAGCATGTCCCTATTAAAAGTTTTTTTGTATCTTTACCCCCACTCGAAATCTCAACCCATAATGACTCTACATTATCTCCAGTCCCCTCTTAAATGACCTCCTTTAAATATGGTTTTAAGGATGGCTTAACATAAAGACAAACATCCCCTCCCTTTTTATTAGTCCTACCTCTCCTGAAGAGGGTGTACCCCTCAATGTTTGCCGCCCAGTGGTGAGAATCGTCCCACCATGTCTCTGTAATGCCTATTATGTCATATTGGTAATTAAGTGCAATTGTCTCTAGTTCCACCATTTTACGTGTTAGGCTTCTCGAATTTGCAATCATACACTTAAGTTTAGTAATTCCCTGATCCGCAAGTTTTGCTGTACATAATGTTTCCTTAGGAACCTGGGTTTCCCTTAAATTACCATTGCTGACTATTTTTCTCCTTCCCCCTTTCCACCACCATTATACTTTATCCATCCCACTATTCTTTGCTCCCTAGTTGTCCCACTAATTCTTTCTAATCCCTACCCCCAGGCACCTAGTTTAAAATCTCCTCCAACCTTCTAACCATCCTTCCCCCCAGCACCGCTGCCCCCTCCTCATTCAGGTGCAATCCATTGTGACAAAAAAGATGGCGCCTGACTGAGAAGTCCGCCCAGTGTTCTAAGAACACAAACCCCTCCTTCATACACCAGTATTTAAGCCACACATTTACCTCCCTAATCTCCCTCTGCCTTCCTGGACTAGCGTGTCGCACAGGTAATATTTCAGAGAATATTACCTTAGATGTCCTTGCCTTTAATTTTTGTCCTAGGTCCCTATAATCTTTCTTAAGGACATCCCACTTACCACTAACTTTGTCGTTGGTGCCAATGTGTACCAAGACCGCCGGGTCGTTCCCGGCCCCTCCCAACAATCTTTCTAACCGGTCCCTGATGTGCTGTACCCGAGCACCCGGAGACAGCAGACTGTGCGGCGATCACGGTCCCGGTAGCAGATTGCCCTATCTGTCTTCCTGATAATAGAATCCCATACCACCACAATTTGACTGGGTACCTCACTTTCTTTTTTTCCCTTTGTCCTGGAGGGATGGCTCCTCTGGTTGCTAGAGGGAACAGTATCCTCCAGTGCCATCATTTCCTCACTGCTATCCCCAGAATCTTCATCCAGTCGGGCGAATTTATTGGGGTTTTGCAGGTCGGAGATGTCCTGTCTCCCCATCCCCCTCTTCTTCTTCCTTCTAACCGTGACCCAGCTAGCTACCTGATTGTCCTCGTCCTTGTCTACCGGTGAACCCCCCTGCAACTCCTCCATCATTCTATCTAAGCTAAGTTCGAGATTGTGAATACTCCTTAGCCATGTAACGGTTTGCTCTAGATCAGTTACCTGGGCTTCCAGGGCAACCATTTGCGTACACCTCGCGCAGATGTATTCACACTGGGCTGGTTGCTCCAGGTGCGCATACATCATGCACAACATGCACTGAGTGAGATTCCCAACCACGGACTCCCCCATTTTGTCTAAAAACTCTAACTCTGGGTAACTTTGTAAAAACAATACGATACAATACAAACAATAACGACTATGTATTACAATACAAACAGTACAAACTATGCTACACAACAAATACTATAGCCTAGCTGTGGAAAGAGACAATTTTAAACACAGTAATTGGTAATGCAGTGTATAAGAGTGTATCAATGGAAAACAGGCAAAAAAACAAATAGTCAATACAATAATAAATATGATACTTGCAAGTCCAGGGGGAGTCACGACCACCTGCAGCAGCACTTACTGGTACCAGCTTCCCCTGGTTGGCTCTTTCCAGCAGCCCTGCACCAGCCTCAGTCAGACCACCATCGCTTTCTCTCCCGTCACCTTGCTCTGATGTCTCCCCCACTTGTGGATCCGCTGTTTCGGCTCTCCCTTGGTGATCCCTGGTGCCCGGCTTTCTCCCTTGCTTGGTGCGCTCCCCGGCTCCCGGGGATCACCAGCACCTGGATCTGACCAGCTCACAGCACTGATCCCCCTCCGCACAAGTGCATCCTCCTCGTGCTCCCTGGCGCCCGACAACCATCAGCCGTCACTTCCGGTTCCGGGTCCTCACTGCATTTCCGTCACTCCTCCTATTTTGTTGGAAAAATATATTATACAATAAAGATTGCAGAGATAATGATTTCATAAATAATTAAAAAATATTAGGTATTGTTGAAAATGTCAAACCTTTACTAAGTAGTGATTGGTCCCGACTCAAAACTTTAGATGAAAGATGAAATACATTGGTTAGATCTTTTAGAGCCTTCTGTGATTTTTTTTTTGTTTTAGTCCCTGCTCTTCTCCCTCTACACTTGAAGCCTTTATCTTTTTGGGGTTTCTTTTGATGACTGGTCCCGATTATTTTGGTTCTGATATGTGTCTAAATCCTGATGCTGAATATTTCTTCCTCCAAGTTTCCTTCTAATGCCTGGTTTAGTATAAATAATCGGTGATCATGGAGCATTGGCGTCATTTCCTTTATAGTGACCCCTAGGTTCATCCTTATTATGAGATCAATTATTTATTTCCCTGATGTTGTGAAAGTGAGATTTGTTGTAGGGAGTTCTTGTATTAAATCTCCTATTTGAGGGGTTTCTTCTAATATGGGTACTTTTTGATCTCCCTCTATTTTACTTCCAATAATTGTTGTTTTTATAATCTTCTAGATCCCTTTTGAACCTCTGCACTCTCTCATTAACAATTTTATTTGTATCACTGTTTTCCTTCAATGTACTGTAGCTATCCATGGATTTTTTGGAGTTTCGATATCTTTCTCTAAAGTATGTACAGTACCTTGTCAGTTCTATATTTAATAATCACTTTCATCAGAGAATACGAAAATCGATCTAAAAGAGATTCCCACTACTGATGAAAGACAGAATCATTCTGAAAAAAAGGGTTTAAATACAGATGTAGCCACGCTCATCATTGCTGCTGCTGCACCATACAGGCATCCTAGTCACGCCATGCAAATAGCACAGGTAGGCAAACTAAGGCGTGATAAAGCACAGGAGTATTCACAGCACACAATACACAGCTTTACCACTGAGTGGCGATTGTTCCACCAACCAAAACTACAGTACAGTGCTGAATAGCAGCAGATGGATATGGCACTACTGAATACTGAACAATGTAGTGAGCCCTGACAAGTGGGCCAGTGCACATTAAATATAGTAGTTCTATTTTAATCCATTAATAAATATGAAATCACCAGATTGGCAGGCATCCAGTGACAATATGCCTTACAACTGAAAGTTACCCTGATGCACTGTATGAAATGATCCCTACATTAAGTAAAAATTTGAACACAGAAAAAGATTTTCTTAGCGTCTCCAGTGCACACAGAGAAAAGCACAGTTCAGAGTTCTACACAGCTCTCTCAAAGAGGAATAAAATCATTCCAATCAGCGATCGAGTTTTTGACACACAGCTCTATAAAAACAAATTACAATGAGTGACATCACTATGTCACTGCAGATGTCAATCCCCTGTCTCCATGGCTCTCTTGGTATAGTGGTATCGCCGATGGTTACCATGCCTGTGAGCTTGGGTTCGATTCTCTTAAAGGACACACTTGTATTGTATATGTATAAAAAGTAGCATTTACAGTTTTTACTAATGTTCCCAAAACAAGTTCTGTCATACTTTATATACAGACTCAGACATGCACACAGATATACAGTCAAAATTAGAAAAAAATCCGTATGTGCTACTTTTTACACAGATAAACAAGTGTGACTTTTCAAATTACGAGTTTACGGTACTTCTTTGCAGGCCTTCCCATTGCTTTAATAGGCATCCTCCCCCACCCTCAATCTCACCCCTGTGAGACTTGTGATTTCATGGATTAGGTGTACTGCTTAGTACATGACAGCATGAGCCATTTATTTACATACAGTAGTGTACCGACCGTTTTGTGTTTGTCATTTACTAAGCAGTACACCCAGTCTGTGAAATGGGGAGGCCTGGGAAGAAGTACATAAACTCAGTCTCAGAAACATAGCACTTTCATAATTTGAAAAACCATACTTGTATCGTATAGCTGTGTAAAAAGTAGCATTATATCTATGTAAATGGTAGCATCCACAGTTTTCTTCTACTTTTCCCAAAACAAGTTCTGCTGTGCTTTGTATTCAGACTCAGACATGCACGCAGATATACAGACAAAATTAGAAAAAAACTTGCATGCTACATTTTACTCAGATGTACAAGTGTGACTTTTAAAATTATGAGTGTTATCTTTATGACTGAGTTTACTGTACTTCTTCCCAGGCCTCCCCATTGCTTTAATAGGTAGTCTCCCCCACTCCTAATCCAACCTCCTTTGAGACTTGTGATTTTACAGACTGGGTGTACTGCTCAGTAAAACACAAAATGGCCGGTACACTACTGTATTTTAAATGAATTGCTCATGCTGTAATTTACTAAATTGTAAACCCACTCCGTGAAATCACAAATCTCACAGGGGTGGGATTGGGGCTGGGGGAGGCTACCTATTAAACCAATGGGGAGGACTAGGAAGAAGTACAATAAACTCAGCCTCATAAAGATATGTCTCAGGTAAGTTGAAAAGCTATACTTTTTTTGTATGTCTGTTTAAAAAGAAGCACATGCAGCTTTTTCTAATTTTCAATCTATATCTGTGTGCATGTCTGAGTCTGTATATGATGCACAACAGAGCTTGTTTTGGGAAAACTCTAAAAAAGCAGTGAATGCTACTTTTTACACAGATATACAAAACAAGTGTGTCCTTTGTGGGAATGGAACCCTAGCTCATGGGCATTATTGTAATGATTTTTTTTCTTTTAGAGAGCTGTGTAGAACACTGAACTGTGCTTTTCTTTGTGTGCATTGGAGACACTGTGCCAATCTTTTTCTGTGTTCATATTTGTAATTAATGTAGAGATCATCTAAAAAAGTTGTTCTTAAAGTAGGAGCATTGTTTGACTTTACAATAGAGATGTCACACATGTGCACTGGCGGATTTGAAAAGTGACATCTGGTGGACAAACACCAGTATTGCTCCCAACGGAGACTTCATTCATTACACAATCACCGTATATACCATGCTGCAACCATTCCAATGTGTAGTATTATTGGAAAGATTCTGTCTTGTGATGGGTGTAAACAGAGCCCTGGTGATTCAACTTGATAGAAGAAAGGATAGGTTCTCACCACCAATTCTATGGCAAATATCGCGTACCAAAACTCACTTGGACAGTGATGTAGGAAAGCATATAAAGGTATCTTTATCTAGTGAATATTACTTCAATTCATCCAATAATACTACACATTGGAATCTTTGTTTTTCTTTTCCAGTACATGTCTCCCGTGGATATTTCACTCTCTACGAGCAATCCAAGGACTGTGTTGGGGAAACCTGCACCGTATTGTATAATAACCATTTTTACATATTTATTTTATTGTAAAAAAAAAAATTTTTCATTGTTTACCTCTTGCCATTGTGGGCGCCTTTGATCATTTCCCTGTCCCTTTTTCTCTCATCTGCTTATTTTCACCTGTAGTTGGGCAGGTATCAAGGGTTCTGATTTGGCTGACCTTAATATTGCATTGCGCTAGAGTTTACCTCCCAAATTCTCTCATAAAGTAAATATGATATGTCTTTCTCTAAACCATATTTAAAATGCACATAAATATACACAGTTTGCAATGCAATATATAAAACACAATTTTATTCTAAAAGTAAACAAGAAATGTAGGTATTTGCAAAACTTTGAAAGTAAATCATACATAGTTGAATAAAGAGCCACAGAGGTATGGTCTTTTTAAAAATGGTATAAGAAAGGGTGTAGCATTAGACACTAATTGATCCTGCCTGGCCCTCCCATCTCACCCTGCTCACCCTTGGAAGCAGTAAGAATTCGGAGAGAGCTGGTTGCAGAGCCAGGGGACGCTGGCAGCATCCTTGTGTGTTGCGGCCCTCCCTCCTCATGAAAGCCAGGACCTTGATTTGGCCTGGGACCCACACTGACTCACAAGGCAGTGGGACAGAGCCTCCTGTTCCGCTCGTGCCCTCGGCTACACCGCTGATCTCCCTGCTCCCCGGAGATTGTCCTGGCTGCCCTGGTTTCCTGATCCTGCTGCCTAGCACTGCACTACTTGCCAGAGATGCTCAGGGGTGTGCTGCCTTTCATCTGGCTGTTCTCCCAGTGGCCATCTTGCAGGTTGTACCTCCTGGGACTGCTGCTCGTGGCTGCTGAAGGTGTCTCTGGCTGGTGTCTGTTACTGGCTGGTCCGTAGCCGGTGCCCTCCTCTTCACTTAAAGGTCTCCTCATCTGGCTGTTGCTCGTACAAGTTTGGTGGTGGTAAGTTGGGGAGAGGGATACCATCATGCTCCTAATACTCTCCACATATCCTTATTCTCTTCTCTCCCCTTATTGAAAATATTGGAAGCTAGAGCAGTTTCTCTAATTCCTCTTTTATACTTATTGTTTATTTGCTATATAATTTTGATATTTTGGAATATGCCTTTCTCAGCTATATACCTTTTTTCTGCAATATGCCTGTGGTGTCTAGGATAAAGCCCACTGAGCATTGTTCACATTGCTTAACTCACTCTATTGACAGAACATCATTTTTCAGAATTGTTTTTTCTTTCCTATAAATATATCTTATTTACTTTCAGATTACTGGTTATTGCTACCACTGGTGCGTGTATGTTTTCTATTCTCACAATGAACAAATGTGAGGCTAAACCGTATTGGAAACCTCCGTGGCACCCAGGTGGGTATAGGTCAGGGTCGTACCAATACTTCTGAGAGCCCCCCTTTCCCTGCTTCTAGACATAGAGCCAGTCCCCATGGACAGTCCTCGCTTCTATCCACAATGGACTCTGCTAAATCTTTTACAACACATGAGATTACTGATGTATTGTCCTCATTGCTAGATCAGAAATTGGCTCCTTTGAAGGATTCGCTGGACTCAGCCCTCACCCAAATTAAACCACCATGATCAACGTATATCTGAGGGCAAACATAGAATATCTAATCTAGAAGATGATTTAACTGCGGCTAAAGTGGCACTCTCGGAACAAGACAAATTGGTGGTGTCTATTCAACACAAGCTTGAAGATCTTGAAAACAGAAATAGGAGAAATAATGTCAGGCTTAGGGGTCTATTAATGAACAAATGAAAACTGTGGAGAAGTGAGCCAGTGGAGAAGTTGCCCATGGCAACCAATCAGCTGCTCTGTATAATTTTATAGTATGCAAATTATAAATGTTACTTCAATGTTGATTGGTTGCCTTTGGCAACTTCTCCACTGGCTCACTTCTCCACACTTTTCACTGCTTCATGAATAGACTCCTTATAGTGCTTCCGGAGTTGGTGAAACCTCACGATCTTATTAAAATTATCTCACAATGGCTACCCAGGGAGCTTAGGTGCATCACAGACACTGGCTCCTTAGTGGTAGAACGTGTCCATCGCATAAGTCCTGATTGACAATCTACCAGATATATGTCTCGGCCTGTTATCATTAGTATTCTCAATTATGCTGACAGGGTTCGACTGTTGGAAGCATACAGAAAACACCCTGATCTCCTATATGAAGATTTCAAGATTTTAGTATTTCAGGACGTTTCTTACATGGTTTACGCAAAGAGGAGAGAATTCTCTCCAGTGTGTAAATGTATTTTTGAGCTGAGTCATCGATTGCATTGCTATATTCTGCCAATTTAAGAGTTTCCCACACAGGTAAATCCTATTTCTTTGACGCTCCTTATATTGCAAAGAACTTTGTAGACTCCTTCCAGGATGGACGATGCAGATTGAGCCACCATGACCATTTCTGAATACTTGTCTTTAATTTGTTAATCACTCAGGTTGATGGTACTTACTGTTTGTTGGATGTGTTTATTGTTTATTAAACTTAGTATTGATCCTAAGTGCGCAAGGATTGCTCGCCATGATTACTGGTGCTACACACCAGACAATGATTTACCACACTTTTACTTATTTAACCTTTCCTATGTTTCTTCTCTTATTCTGTTTCTTCGCTCTACAACTTTCTCCCCTCCTCTTTTTCCCCTGTCCTATTGGTCATCACTATACTTTTTGTCATGGCAATCTCCTGGCTGGCATAATTTGCTCTGACGCCTTTATATCTGGACTTTGTTTATATTTATTGTGATGCATCTCAGGAGATTACCTTTCTGGGTTCATATAATGAAACTTTTTCTGAAACCTGCCAAAAGTTTATTTACACACATGGTATACTGCTGCTTCAGTTATTATGTTTCTGTTTGTGCTGCCCTGGCTTTTATGTATTCCCCATGTGCCCGTTTGCTGGGACAGGCAGGGAAATTTTATTTTTACTTACTGCTTATGTAACTTGGCTAGGGTTGGCATAGGTAAAATGTCAGTGACCACAAATCCTTCTACTAAGGTACAAACAGTGCTAAAACTGGTGACCTGGAATGTGGATGGGCTAAATATTCCTATAAAGAGGAGAAAGATTTTCTCCTCTTTAAAACGTTTAAAACTGGATATTGCCCTTTTGCAGGAAACACATTGGAGGTCTTCTGACCCTTATGTGGTGAGAGACTCCTGGATAGGGAAATTTAGGGCTGCGTCTTATACAGCCAAATGGAGTGGTGTCTTAATCCTCTTTAGTAAATGTCTTCCATATACTATTGGTGATAGCTTAATTGACCTGGAAGGACGTTATCTTTTTCTTAAACTAACTGTCTATGGTATTCTCTATACTATAGCTAATATTTATGCACCCACTGGCCCTAACACCACTTTTTTTTCGACCTCTATGCTAAGTTACAAGACTAGGCGGAAGGTGAAATTATATTGGGTGGAGACTTTACTTGTGTACAGTCTTCGGGTTTGGATAGATCCACCTCTGTTAGTTCTCATAGTGCTGATACTCCTCCATCCCTGTCCTTACTAACCAATGAATTGCAGCTCTGTGATCCCTGGCGGTGCCATCACCCTGAGTCCCGTGAATATACATTTTATTCGCACCCCCACCACTCTTCCTCTAGGTTGGACTACTGGCTGATTACTGACTCTCTTTTTACAAATGCATTGCTAGAACTTAGATAGAACCTATATTCTTGTCAGACCATGCTCCGGTCTGGTTCACCATTACACTTAACTTCCCAATATACCAAACGTATATTTGGAGGCTTCCAGCATACACGAAACATTCATCAGATTTCCGTATACATTTAGAACAGGCATTCCTCAACTATGTAGATGACAATATAGCACGTCCAGGATATTAATTTATTCTGGTCAGCCTCAAAGCCGGTAATTTGTGGACAGCTCATGGAGTATGGGGGTAATTACGACCTGATCATAGTAGCAAATTTGTTAGCAGTTGGGCAAAACCATGTGCACTGCAGGGGGGGGGGGCAGATATAACATGTGCAGAGAGAGTTAGATTTGGGTGGGGTGTATTCAAACTGAAATCTAAATTGCAGTGTAAAAGTAAAGCAGCCAGTATTTACCCTGCAAAGAAACAATATAACCCACCCAAATATAACTCTCTGCAAATGTTATATCTGCCACACTTGCAGTGCACATGGTTTGCCCAACTGATAAAAAAAATTGCTGCTATGATCAGGTCTGAATTGCCCCCTATGTTTTCAGGAGATGTAGGTTACTGAATACTAAGTTGACTGCCCTAAGTCAGGCTTTGACTGAAGTCTATGATTCTCTTCTACTACAGGACTCACCTGACCATCAACAGGTTTATCTTGCTGCTAAACAACTTTATGATTCGTTATGAAAGTTTCGCTATACAACAGAAGAGATTCTTCCAAGGGGGTAATAAACCAGGTAGATTGTTAGCTAACTTGGTTTGGTCATACTCTGCTCCTTCCCTTGTCACACAACTATGCACTGATTCTTCTTCCACTGTCATGGACAAGCCAGCTATCTCCAAGGCATTCTTGAAATATTATAAATCTTTATTTGAAGCACCCCCTGATCATCCAATTAAGGGCATGCAGTTTCTTGAGAGGGCGGGTCTACCTGTGATGACTGAGAATGAAAGGTTGTCGCTAACAGAACTGGTCACAAATCCCCTGGCCTGGATGGGTTTGGGGCAGAATATTATCGTATATACTGACTCACCTAGTTTACTCGCTCTCTTTAACTCGTTGTTGCAGGGGCATCCTCCATCTCTTGGCTTCAACGATGCTAGAATAGTTGTTCTTCCAAAACCCAGAAAGGACTCTAGGTATGTCCAATCTTATAGTATTGTCCACTCTTGAATCAGAATCTGAAGTTATTCACTAAGTTGATTGCTTTCCGGCTTCACAGACAGAGTCTTGTCTCCCCAAGTTCTTTCCTATTTGGCTACCCTATGTAGTTACACTGCCAACCTCCACTAAGGAATATGTCTGCAAAGTGGTTAGACTTACTACGTGGTACAATATGGAAACTCTTGCCAATGGGTCTCCATCTTTCTAGGTTATGTCATATGTCTAGCTGCACTGTTGAGTTGCTTTGACAGTAGTTGCTTTTTACCATAATGGATGTTTAACTATGCTCTTGTTAATTTTCTTTCCTTCCGTGATAGCAGTGGATTTTGCTACTAAGCATATTATGTTTTATGTGTTCATTATACTATGTGTGTCATTTTTCAATAAACACATTTGAAAAAAAAATGGTATAAGAACGAGGTTCGCTGTCCCCATTTCCCCTGACATATTGTGGCTGCCTGTTAACGAAGGTAAATCGCTAACCACCAAATCACTTGTAGTGCAATCTACCCGGAAGGCATGGTTGGAATTGGTGTCCAAACTGGATGTTTCCCTTCCCTTCTCCTGACCTTACACTAAAGGGTTTAGCCTGCCTCATTCCAGATCTGCGGTTTGATACTTGGTTGTCCTGAGGAATTTCATCTCTCAATGAGGTCACTGTGGCAGGTTCTCTACTGTCATTTGCTCATATCCAATCACAGTTATCCTTATCTCATAAGGATTTCTATAAATTTCTACAATTAAGACACTGGCTAATGTAGGCCACACAGTCTCCTCATAGATCATCCCCAATTCCTACATTCATCTGAGAACTCCTAACTAAAAAGGATAACAGAGGAGGTATAACCAGGTGGTACAACCTTGTTCGCAATTCCCAAACTCCACAGAAATTCTTTCAGAGGAAATGGGAGGCTGACCTTGTGTGTACAGTTTCGGAGGAGTGGAAATTAGCTTTTCAAACATGCTTTTGTGTTTAAAGGTGTATGTCCCATACAGAATTATTCTATTAACTCCTACCCTGCTTATATTTTATACCTGCATGTTTACATACAATGAAACCCTTTTCCTCAAGTATATGTTGGTGCAACTGTGGCAGTGTGTGTACTTTATATCATATTTTCTGGACTTGCCCTGCACTTTTCAATCTTTGGAAATCTGTATTTTCCCTTATTAATAGAATTTTAGGATTCTATGTAGCCCCTCATCCAAAATTAGCTATCCTCCTGTCATCCAGTGATCGGTATATACTGGACCATATCCTTATATGGGCAAAATTATTAATCACTCACCATTGGTGCACACCAATAATTCCGACTCTAGAAGCTATTGAGACTGCAGTACATTCTCACTATGAATTTTGGTTCCCTTGGAGCAACTACAGTCAGCTAAGATCTATTGAGACAAATAATAATACCTTTTCACTAGACTCAGACATCTAAATATCTATGATTTAGCCTGTATCCGGATTCTGTGTATATGCGACTGTTATGTTATTTTAACTCAATGTTGTATTATACAACTCTGTAACTTGACAATTTGTTATTTTGAGTTGCGGGATTAGTTTTCTTTTCTTTCTCATTATTACCTAATATGGACCTTGGTACTGTGAACAGTGCCATATTCTAATATTCCCTTCCCTCCTTTCCCTTTCCTTTTTTCTGTACCTCCTCCCTATTATTGTTGAAATATAAAAACCTTAATAAAAATCAATATTAAAAAAAATAAATGGTATAAAGAATAAAATACAGAGTCACAGGGTTATGCTCTCAAAAATGGTATAAAGAATAATACACAAATAAAAGTCAAATGTGATATAATTCAGTGAGTAATAGGGTAACCATCCACACTGGGTAGATCAATTGTTAACTTGGATGGATAGCAATACAGGGGCTGATTCAGACCCGTTCGCTGGGCAGCTAAGTTTGCTGTCCTGTGTTTGGACAGTCGCCACATCCAGGGGGAGTGTAAATTCGCTGTGCAAGTGTGCGATCCCATGTGTACGCAGAGCTGCAAAAATCCACTTTGTGCAGTCTCTGTGCAGCCCAGGACTTACTCCTCAGCGCAATGTGAAGAGGCTGATCAGGGCCGGAGCGGACGTCAGACACCCTCCCTGAAAACGCTTGGACACGCCTGCAATTTTCCAAACACTCCCTGTGAACTTGCCACCCACAAACGGCCTCTTCCTGTCAATCACCTTGCGAACGCCTGTGCCTTCGGATTTTTTGTACCATCCCGTTGCTGTCCGGCGAAATGCACAGCAGCGATCAGGTATGACTCGCCCCCACAATATGTAATCATAGCATGCAAAGGTAAGAAAACTTGTTTAATCACATAGTAACAAGTTCATATGAATGGCAATGCATAGTATGAATATATTTTTTAAATAAAGGTCATTTTAAGGACCAGAGTGTAAATTTTGTGGATTATACCACAAAGCCGCAGGTGCTTGAAGCAGAGAAGGAGTTGCAGGTGATTTGAAGTAGAGAATCTCCAGATATACCCTGCTTTGGTTCCTAGGCTTATCCAGATGTAAGTACAGGAGTCCACAGGTACGTCCAAATTGTATGTGATCAGGTTGCCTCCCACCCTTATGTTATATATTAAAATGTTCATGCACAGTTTAAGGCCCAAGGCCTATTCCATTATGCAACATATTTCATTATGGGCTTTGCCAAAATGGTTTGAGCTTGACAAGTAGTGTGGCTATATATTACTGTACTACTACTGACTGTGCTTTTGACCACGAATCATAATTATGCTACAAAACAAAATTCTGTCTGCATGAAGACAAGGTTGCAATTCTCCACGTGATTATCACCGCTATGCTCCCATACAATGAATGTGAATAGTGATGATGAAAGTATAAACAAGTATAAACATAAACTATTATGGAAGCTATTTTCTATAATATAGAAGTTATGGCATCAGCATAGATCTTGTTCTGGACAGTCACTTGTTGTCACAGGCATTAATGTTCTGTATATTGCAAGACCACACATCACCAGCTTTTCATCCAGGTGTATAGGTCTCATTTCCTGCAGCTTCTCCACAGATACAGTAGTAATATGTTGTAACATGGTTTACAGCCTGAGCTGTATCAGCCCTAAAATAGCACATAATTCTCTTGTAGCTTCTGGGGACCATTGCTTAGTATGCATTTGGATGCTTGGGTTTACTTTTTAATGTTAACTATTTACTTCCCCTAAAAGTAGTAGTAATATGTTTTATTTATAATTATACTTTGCACTTTTATAGTACTTTCTACAATCGTCAATTGCTATTGTACTGTGTCCTCTGATTTGCTGGTTTGATTTGGTGTGTTTTTATATAGTTTTTTTCACTAAATACTTAGCACTCAACCTCCAATCACTTGTATTGGCCTGAGGCCTGTGATTTGTTGGAGACGTTTGTTACTTATTAGTTTCTATTTACTTAAATTTTCTAATTCTATTTCCTAATGCCTATGATTTGTTGGTTGGAGAAGTTTATTTATTATCAATTCCAATTTAACAAAAATATCAAATTCTATTCCTAAAGCCTGGGATTTACTGGTTGGATTCAGTGTGTTTGTAAATTTACATTTGGATGCTTGTTTTTTAAGAAATGTTTCATGTTTCCAATTTACTTTTCTTTTATCAGTGCCTTTCCTTCCACTAAATACTTAGTACTCCACCTCCAATAACTTGTATTGGCCTGAGGCCTGTGATTTGCTGTTTGGATAAGTATGTAATATATTTTCTACTAGGCTTTGACTTTTAGGCTACTAGTTCCTGAGTAATAAAAACATTCTATAGACTTGTATAGCTTAGTAAACTGCCATCCTGTCTGACACTATGTTTCACAGATGTGTTATATTATTTTAATCTGCCATATCTTTGTGTTGCTGCTCTGTCAATTCATATAGCCAACCAGCTCACTGCAGCCTTTGGCCAATGTTGGTAAAAACAATATTGTGAGCTGTGAGGTGGTCAAAATTGACTGGAAATGAAAATTAGTAATGTTAATAATACTGGGGGTCATTCCGAGTTGTTCGCTCGCAAGCTGCTTTTAGCAGATTTACTCACGCTAAGCCGCCGCCTACTGGGAGTGAATCTTAGCTTCTTAAAATTGCGAACGACGTATTCGCAATATTGCGATTACACCTCTCTTAGCAGTTTCTGAGTAGCTCCAGACTTACTCGGCATCTGCGATCAGTTCAGTGCTTGTCGTTCCTGGTTTGACGTCACAAACACACCCAGCGTTCGCCCAGACACTCCTCCGTTTCTCCAGCCACTCCCACGTTTTTCCCAGAAACGGTAGCGTTTTTCCGCACACACCCATAAAACGGCCAGTTTCCGCCCAGTAACACCCACTTCCTGTCAATCACACTACGATCATAAGAACGATGAAAAAGCCGTGAGTAAAATTCCTAACTGCATAGCAAATTTACTTGGCGCAGTCGCACTGCGGACATTGCGCATGCGCACTAAGCGGAAAATCGCTGCGATGCGAAAAAAAATACCGAGCGAACAACTCGGAATGACCCCCAATGTACGAACATAAACTTGTTAAAATTATGTTAGCTTTTGTAAACCACTTTTTAAAGAAATCCAAAATTAAAACAAGGGAGTTTCTCTAATATAAACAAACACACATTTGCTTTTGGTTCAATTTATTGATATTTCAATTAAAAAAACTAACTTTTTAAAGACAAATTGGTTACATTTTATTTTATGTTAGAATAAGAAAATATTTTGTGATAATAAATTAGTCTGCTGAAAAAAAAATCAAAGTGTAATTTGTGTGGGTATTATGCAAAAAAAATTCAATGATATTGATGTTGAAATGTAACAGGCACAAATGCCTGGGGTGAGAAAGCCCTCAGCAGCAAAGTGGTTCAATTAGTTCTGCAAAGCCAAAATCCCTCATGTACTTTGGAAGGGTGGTCTTCAGGTTGCCGACTGTCGGGATCCTGGCGCACAGTATACCCGTGCCGGAATCCCGACAGCCGGTATACCGACAGATTTTCTCCCTCGTGGGGGCCCACGACCCCCCTGGAGGGAAAATAAATAGCATGGCGCACTTAGCGCGCCACCGTGCCCGCAGCGTGGCGAGCACAGCGAGCCCACAAGGGGCTCATTTGCGCTCACCACGCTGTCGGTATGCCGGCGGTCGGGCTCCCGGCGCCGGTATGCTGGTCGCCGGAAGCCCGGCCGCCGGCATACCATACTACACCCCTTTGGAATAACTATTCTGGTTTATGCAGTTTTGAAGGGTTTGTTTCCAAACAGATGGTGACAGAATAGTTTAAAACTCCAGTTTTTATCCTCTCAAGCCTTTCACTTACAATACCATATTTAATTTAAATAAACTACTCATAATCAAGCTATGTGGGATGCAATATCCTACTGCAGTTTACAAAAAATGCATAAGTAACATGCAGCATGTTTATTGATTCTACTGATAGGATGAGTTACACAGTGGTTCCGAAACTTTTTGGAATCACGGGGCCCTAGAGCAACAGAATTTTTTTCACAGCACCTCCAGGCCAAATGCTTCTTATTGAGAAATTTTGAAAGAAATATTAAATGAAGTAATACAGTATGTGTTTAAATATCCGTAAGTTCAATTGTGTAGTAAGAGATAAGATTTGCTTCTGTTTGTCCACATATTTTATGATTAGCAGCTACCAGCACTGGTTTTGCCTATTACATTGACCATAAATAATTTTAATTGGTCCTGGACCACCAATCCAAAGCACCCCTATAAGTATCTCAAGGCTCCCCAGGGTGCCTATGCACACAGTTTGGGAACCAAGGGAGTAAGCTGATAAAACCAAGATCTAGGCTCGAATTACAGTTACAGTTAAAATCTATTTAAAGGACTGGCCCTTATATCCAAGAAGGAAATTGCAAAAAGAATTGCTGCTCTAAAAATTGGTAAAACTCCGGGCTCAGACGGCCTTGGTAATGATTACTATGAGATGTTTTCCTCTTAAATTTGTGAACCCCTTCATGCAGTACTTACTGATTTTCTCTCTACTAAGCCTTTACCTCATTATTTTAAGGTGCATATACACTGAGAGATTTTTACTATGAGAGATTTTGACTGAGCGATTTCCCTTTAACTGGCAGTAGGATATTTTTACTAACTTTAGTCTTTAACAGTGATTTTGAAAGTGTGCAAGAGATTTTGGCTATGGAAGATTTTGACTATCTCATTTAAATAGGGGGATGCTTTTACAGAGTGGGGGAATGTCATATCTAGGTGAGTATTTCGTTTTTTTATTACAGGTACACCAATGGATTCTACATGGACAAGGGGACTGAAGTGTTGCGTGGGACACTAGGTAGATATGTTTGATTGTATGTTTCTGTAAATAAACTTTTACTATCACGGTGTGTGTGTGTGGGATTTATTTTGTTGTGGAACTACAGGTACCAGTGGGCCCGTCAATTCCCCGCATGCTGGTACTTGTGGTTCTCCAAGTACCAGCATGCGGGGGGGCTTGCTGGGACTTGTAGTTCCACAGCTAAAGACAAGGGTGGTCATTCCGAGTTGTTCGCTCGCAAGCTGTTTTTAGCAGCTTTGCACACGCTAAGCCGCCGCCTACTGGGAGTGAATCTTAGCATAGTAAAATTGCGAACGAAAGATTCGCAATATTGCGATTACACAAGTCTTAGCAGTTTCAGAGTAGCTCCAGACTTACTCGGCATCTGCGATCAGTTCAGTGCTTGTCGTTCCTGGTTTGACGTCACAAACACACCCAGCGTTCGCCCAGACACTCCTCCGTTTCTCCAGCCACTTCCGCGTTTTTCCCAGAAACGGTTGCGTTTTTTCACACACACCCATAAAACGGCCAGTTTCCGCCCAGAAACACCCACTTCCTGTCAATCACATTACGATCGCCTGAACGATGAAAAAGCCGTGAGTAAAATTTACCGAGCGAACAACTCGGAATGACCCCCAATATTCTTTTTTTTACACAGGGGTGCTGGGAAGAACCTCGGGCTTCACCCTTGGATGCCTGGAGGGGGGTGGGGGCTTGATTTAAGGGTCCCCACTCCCCCAGGGAACCACAGCCAGGGGTGACTAGTTGGGTGAGGTAATGCTATGGCCGCAGGGACCAATATAAATGTGTACCCCGGCTGACTAGTGGAGCCCGGTGCTGGTTTAAAAAATATGGGGGACCCCTACATCTTTTGTCCCTCATATTTTTTGAACCAGGACCGGCCCAAGAGCCCGTGCTGGTTGTTAAAATATGGGGAACCCCTGTGCAATTTTTTTCCTGGTGTTTTAACATCCAGGACCGGCTTAAAGAGCCCAGGGCTAGCTCTGCTTTGGATTTTTTTTTACTTTTAACTATAGGAGGGCACAGTATATATACATTTTTATAATTTCTCCAAGAGGGCTGGTCAGTGAATATCTATCTATCTTGTGCGGCCGGAACACCCCTTTTCCTATCCACAGCAGAGGACAGAAACCCCCCACATTGCACAGGGAACATGTGCAGTGGCAGGTACCCCCACAGCGGCAGCAGCCGGCAATTCCCCTACCCACCCGCCTCAATAGCAGTAGTAGCGGCGGTGGCCAATGCATCCCCCAGCACCGGCACGCTCCTCCATCCTCCAGGGACCCCTCCCCTTCTCCCAGAGCAGTGACTGGTCTCTCCCCCCTCCAGAGAGCAGCGGTAATTAAGCAGGCAGTCGCTGCTCCCTCCATCTTAGCAGCCATCAGTGGGAATCTCATTCCCCACACACTTCCCACAAGCAGGGATCAGTGACAGCGGAGGCTGTGGATGGTTAGACCCACAGCCGCTGCTGACTAGCACAATCTGTATGTTGTGCTGCATAGGTGCGGGCGCAGCTAGCAGCGGTGGAGCAGCACAGGACAGCAGTTTGGACCTGCGGGTGCTGGCAGACAGGTACTCATGTTTTTAGTAGAGTGTCTGGAGCTCCTGAACGCTGCTGGCACTTCACTGTTCAGCCTCCGCGCACTGACTGAGCTAAACAAAATGGGCGGTGGAGGCTATAATAATGCAGATCGCTATCGCTGGGAAAAATCGCTGGGGACAGAAAATATAGCGACCTAGACAAAATTGACTTGCCTGCACAGTGTATTTTTCCCAGCGATAGCAACCTGGCGAGGACGCGCATCGCTATTGCTGGCTGTGTACACACAGAGCGATATGCACTAACTTTCTGAGCGATTTTGACTATATAGTCAAAATCGCTCAGCCATATTGCTCCGTGTATATGGCCCTTACAGTCTGGTTGTGACCCAGAACTTCCTAGTTTTTATTGCCCTATTTTGCTATGAAATACCTATTAGATTTTTACAAACATTCTGTTGGATCGTTTGAAATTAATCCCACCTTCCATTATTCATGCTGATCAGTCGGGGTATATTTGGGATCACCAATCTGTAGCCAATATCCAGAAAGTCCTTTTGATCATGCAGTGGTTGGAATCCTCAGGGTCCTCTAATACCATTGTAATACTTTGTATAGATGCCGAAGAGACTTTTGATTTAGGGCATAATTAAGACCTGGTCGCAAGCAGGCGTTTTTTGCACTGCTGCGACCAGGTAGTCGCTGCCTACAGGGGGAGGGGGTAATCGCTGTGCAGGGGTGCGAATGCATGTGCAGAGAGCTGCACAAACAAAAGTTTGTGCAGTCTCTGCACAGCTCTGGACTTACTCAGCCGCTGCAATGATCCGGCTTGGAGCTGACATCAGGAACCCTCCTTTAAGATGGCTGGACATGCCTGCGTTTCTTCAGACACTCCCTGGAAACGGTCCGTTGACACCCACGAACGGCCTCTTCCTGTTGATCTTCTTGCGATCGCCAGTGCAATCGCTTTCTTCATAAAATCCGTTGTTGTCCGGTGATCCCCGTCGCTGGTGGCTGACGCGGCTGCGCATTGCGGTGCATATGCATGCGCAGTTCAGACCCAATCGCACCATTGCTCAAAACCCTGGCGTGCGATCAGGTCTGAATGACCCCCTTAGTTACATGAGACCAAGTAATTGAAACCCTACATTGGTTTGGGGCCCTGGAGGATTTTGTTAACCTTTTAACTCTTCTATACATTAACTTTACCATGCAGGTGATAGGAAATGGTTCTCCTACATTTTTATACAAAGAGGCACCCACCAGTGATATCCCCTATCACCATTATGTTTTGCGATGACTCTAGAACCTTTGGCCATTGTCTTCCGTGATTCCCCTTTATTTATTGGCATCTCTGTTGGCAGTTCCAAAGTGAAATTGGCAATGTTTGCAAACTACATTATTTTTCTAATTATTCCCCTTTCTTTAATACCAGCTGTAGTCTCTTTAATGATTTTTTTGCCCACCACACAGTTCTGTTTCAATTCCCTGTAGTCAAGATGGCTCTCAAATATCTTGGTATTTTGATAACGCCGTCCCTTAGTAAAATTTATGCTGCAAATTTTGGTCAAGTATTGGTGTCCCTATCTAGACTTCTGATTGATTTGATGAATCTCCCCCTATTATTACTGGGTTGGGCCACAGTTCTCAAAAGTGTTGTTTTCCCATAAACTTTCTTATTTACTGCAGATGATCTCCATTGGATGTCCTAGGAAAGATATAGCTTACGTAAACATTTTAAAAAAATGTATTTGGGGAAGGCAAAAAAACAAGGACAGCTTATGCCAAACTTAAGTTACAGGGATCTGGGGGAAGCCTAGGTACTTCTATTCTAGCCACGATTAACAGAACTTTATTTAGATATATTACGGATTGGTTCTAGAGACAATCTATTTTCACAATTTCTGTTTTTGAAGATGTATTGTTCTCCCTCTGTCCTCTGAGTGCCTGATTGCATTCACCAAAGAACCAACTCCCTGGTTTGTCCTTTCTAATATTCTGCTTTGTACTTCAATAATAATAATAATAATAATAATAATAATAATCTATAGAGGAACTATACGTCCTCATTTATTACGTTTTGAGGTAATCCGGTCTTTACTCCAGGTCTAGATAATCCAACGTTTCTACAATGGAGGAAGGTTGGGATTTCTTCTATACAAGATGTTTTTAAGTCGGGTAGCTCCTCTTTGTTATTTTTTTTCAGAGCTGAAAGATAAGTTTAATTTGTCTTACATTTTTTTCATGTATTTACAAATACGTCATTTTGTTCAGACTATGCCGCAGCCTATGCCTTCTTCGGAGGACCCTGATCCTAAAGATTCTTTTATCTTTTACTCACTCAAATATTTATAGATTGCAGTATTACTATACTGGTAATTGGGAAGGACAAGCTGTGGCATCATTCATTTGAGAAATGGGTGACGGATATCCCAAAACTCACTACCTCAGTTATATTCTTGAATCATATCCATAAATATTTTAAGTACCTTCATTCTGCTACCTTGCAAGAGGTCCACTTTAATTAAGGTCCTTCACAAAGCATACGTCTCTTTAGCTCAGAGAGTACAGATGGCTCCTGAAGAATCGGGTTGTTGCCCAAAATGTACAGTACGCAGTGCTTCTTTTTTTCATAATTTTTGAACTCGTGATAAAATAGCCAGGTTTTGGAATAAAGTAATCGATTTTTATTAATCAAACCTTTTCTATGCATTTAACAAGACAGATTGCTTGCCTCTGTTCCAGTTTTTCAAATTGAGATTTGGGCCCAAGGAAAAAGGAAGTTATTCCTATTGATGGTTATTATTCCTATTGCAAATAAACAAATATTAAAATATTGGATCAAAAAAAATCTTCCTTGGCTGAAGTTAAAAATATACTTCTACACACTCTGGGGCAGATGTATTAAGCCTGGTGAAGTGATAAGTGGAAGGTGATAACGCTCCTAACTGCCATTTTTCAAACCCGTAATGATTGGCTGGTGTGTTATCACCATCCATTTATCACTTCTTTATAACTGCTTTATCACTTCTCCAGGCTTAATACATCTGCCCCTATGTTCTTTGAGTGACAAGCCACTCTTGCTGATATTGAGAATGGTGTCAAATGATTCTATAAAAAATGATCTAGAGGCAGATACTCAGGCACATATATAAAAGATTTTTGAAACTACCTCTTGGTTCTTACATAAACAACTTGATACGTCCTGTTGACCTGTACAGGCTATGCCACTCTACCCAACTGATTGGTTAATTATATTTGTCTGTAATTCCATGTCCTATTGCATGTTTGCTTACCTGTTGATAACGTCTCATTTCCCCCTTCCCACCACCTTCACTCTCGTTTTGTTTATTTGTATCCTGCACGTCTTATATGCAAAGTTCACAACTGTGCGCATTTTTATATGCTTATGTGATGCTGTATTTGCATCATTTGTGCTGACTCAGAGATTTGTTTTGTATATTTTCTTGATACTTTAAAACTAATAGTCTTTAAAAAAAGAAAAATCTATTTCAAGGATTCCCATACAAATATTTTCATGCACTTCTAAAGAAATATATTCAGATACAATTCTTGCAAAAAGATGTTTAGCCCTTAATATACCAAGCCTACCTCGTCAACATACTTTACCAAGCTGGGCTCTTCAGAGGACCCCACATTTTTTTTGTCTAAATTCTCAACTGTTTGATGCGGTAAATTACTAAATTTGTGTTTTTCAAGTTTTTGAAGGGATACGTTCTAGTAAGGGTACGACAGCATAAAATATTTTGTTTATTTATTTCAAGAGTAGTTAGCCAATAAAAGCCATATATTCTCCATTACAGTGTGTACATTTTTAAATCCGATTGGATACTGTATATTCTTGTAAAAAGGTTTTATAATTTTACTACGGTAACAATACATCACAGTGGTGGTTGTTTTCCTGTTTCTCACATATAAAACATTCTGCATTTGTAACATAGTATAGTGTTTTTTATTATTTACATTTTTTTGAAAGAACATTTTATAAACGTAACTACACAGTATTTATGCGGGACACAGAAAAATCAGGAGTAACATAGTTGTTATAGATATGGCAGGATCACAAACATTCTGGGGTCCTCAGTAGACCCCCCTTGGTATACTAAAGGTTAGTATAGTGTCAGAATGCCTGCTATAAACAGCAGTTAAACATTCAACTTGAAGCACCATTTTTCTTGTCTGCACCAATACCCTACCCAATTATTATCTTGTTATTAAATATTTTTCTACTGAAGTATCCCTTTAATACTAAAGCAATTTTTTTCTCCAGAAAGTTATCTAATCTTCATCCCAACATAACTACTGTATATCAAGAAATACTTGCTACTCATAAGGTATGTTCCTAGTGGCCACAATAGTCAGGAACCTTACCTATAATAAGTACGTTATGGATGGAGACACATCTCTCTAGTGACCTAACCATCATATGCGATGTCTACAATATTATTTATACATTACACATTACAAGAACAGCTCCTTCAATGGCCTGCGCATGTAACACACAGGGACAGCAGTTATCGCTACCACTGTGTGAGTTTTCTATAGTACATAGAGGCGATATATTTGTTTAAAAACAAAAGTCTGCCACAATTGACTATTAATAATAGCGGCATTGCCACGATAATTAATACATATGCACCAAACATTAATTGTATTAAGAAATCTGGTTGCATAACATTTTTGAGCAATATAAATTGCATTAATATCACATATTCTCTTAAAGTTATTCTACTACATACCACTGTGATACAAATTATCTCAGCTCCTTTTTTATCTCCTTCAGTGTCTACATGCTGGCCATGCTCGCTAATACCCCTTTTCCACTAGCATTTTTAAACACGGGTAAATGCGCGGGGGCGCGCATTTACCCGTGTTTTTCCCTAGTGGAAACGGGTCCCCCGGCAAATTCCCGGATCAAGTGATCCGGGAATCCTACCCTGGTAGCTAGCCGGGTTGAACACGTGTTCAACCTGGCTAGCTGTCTAGTGTGAACGGGAGCCGTGTCAAGGCGACACGGCTCCCATTCACAGTGCATAGGGAGGGCAGCGCTAGGAGATCATGTGATCTCCCAGCGCCGCCCCTGCCGCGTCACTGGCGCGTCATCAACCCGGCAATTGCCGGGTTGGTGAGCGCTGTCTGCAGGGGGCTGTAGCACGGGTCGCAGCCGTGTCAGGCGACATGGCTGCGACCCGTGCTACGCTAATGGAAAAGGGTAGAACATAAAGAAAGCCTGTCATTGTATGACTATTAAGGCTAAGGATTGATTGTGGAGGTAAATGAGGTGCCCCTCCAACTACAATGCATTTGGAGAACAACTGGTGGTTGCCTGGCCCTTTATTTTGTATTTATGCAAACATCTAATCCTCTAAAATGAAAAAAGTTCTGACTGTTTTGAAGGAGCCTAAACTGATTGCAGGCCAGATTGTTAAATAACTGGTGCCTACAAATGACTTGATTAAAAGTCTACTAGACTGTAAAATTGACATAAAAAGAATTATGAGACATGAAAACCCAATGAAAATAAAATGAATAATATAAATTTATTATAGCAAATTGGTAGCATTATGCTAAATGATCATAAAACCTTTCTGTTAACAACCCTATCAAGTACAACCTTAGTTGCCTCCTGTATTATTTTTTGGGTCACTATAATGAGCAGACTAGGTGGACCAATACACTGCTTTCTGCTATCAAATTCTGTATACCTCCATATGTACTCATTTAATACAGAAAATAGATTACGGTCTTTGAACAGCGATGGAGACAGATGTGCTATTATAAGGAAGGGAGATGGGATTATTTTAATCCAGTATTGGGAATAATGCATTACTATGCTATAAAAAGAAAAAAACTACACTTATCACTACATAATTTGTAAGTGGTCATAACATACAAGTATAAACTGAAGAAACAGCAAAAAAACAGTTACAATCAGTAGGTTAAAAGAGAACTAGAGACACAAAGTCAGCTAATTGGGTGCAAGCTGATTATAAGTGATGCGATTGATTGTATGGGGTAAATTTACTAAAGGTTCTAAAAATGAAAAGTGGTGATGTTGCCCATAGCAAGCAATCAGAATCTGTCTATCATTTCTCTATTGCATCTGTCGAAGTCAAAAATATTACATAGAGAGAACATACAGACTCCCCACATTATGAGTCGCTATGCTTGCAAATACGCGCAGCGCGCACCGCAATATATGGTAACATACGCATTTACACAGACATGCCACAAAGATAGATTCAACACTTATTTCATACAGCACATAAATTTAAACATATCAAGCACCAGACATCATAAGGTTTTAAATTATATAATGGAGTAACGTCATGATGTGTATTATTGAAGCGGAGCAAGATGGACATGTCATGCTTGGTGTCAATTTAACCAGATTAATGTGTAGATTAATTTGGTGCCTGTGATTAGGTTGTAGCACATTGCCATGAGTAGATATGATTGAATGTATGAATATGAAGCCACAATTCAACAGACGACAAAGGATATTCCATTTAAAGCATGTGGACAGGAAACTCAGGCCAGCCCTTTTAATGTCTTCAAGGCTTGCATATGAACTGACCAATGACTCATCATGAAGGAGAAAGTTCCCTCCCCTAGACTAATAACAAGAGATCTGTATACGCCCAACTGACTCAGTGTATTGCTGAACACACACACACACACACACACACACACACAGATGGCCCTGTTTGTCCCAGACGCTGATCGATATGGGTTTCTGCCGATACTCTGCTGTGAGCATGAAGGGGAAGCGTAGTGAGCATTGAGGGAGATGGTAATTGTATTGCTGGCCGTGTCTGTATTTGAATTAGTTTGTAATAACTGCTTACTGTGTAAACTGTAACCATGTAACTATATATATATACTGTACATTGTGATATATTGAATACATATCCTTTTAATAACAAATATATACATCAATGAGCTTTGGAACTCAAATAATGTGTGGGTGTATTGTTTTCTCTTATGGGATGTAGTGTTTTGTGATGTATAGCGCACATTTATAGCACATAAGATGCGCAGGCGTCCACAGTATATAATAGAGCTGGCATTTTAAATATTTGTTAGAAAGTAATTTGACTTGAACACATCCTAGAAAATGATAAAGACAGAATCTGATTGGTTTCTGTGGGCAACATCACCACCTTTCATTTTTAGAACCTTTAGTAAATGTACCCCTACGTGTTGAGACTTATAGTATTTGTGGAAGTTAATTAAGCAAGGTAGATGATTTTGAAGTAGAATTTTCAGGCAGTGTCACTAAGATTTGAATAAAACAATGCTTATGCCTGTAGAATATACAGTATATTTTCAGTTCTATACTTATATATATGAATGGTGTATTGCTGAACATTTAACATGCACAACACCAGATGTCAGAGGCTGGAAACATGCCAAGTTACAATTATAACATTATGCCATTCAACAGATCGGTAGCTTCTAGGTGAGTTTTCAGCAACCGCTTAACGGTTGACAAGTCGAGGGTCTAATGAAGCGAGGGAGAGAATTTCACAGAATAAATGATTCCAGACAGTATCCCCAAACTTTGCAAGAAACAGTGATTTGGCTAGTCCTATGTAATATATATTTTTAGTCATTTATCATGTCAAAAATACATCTTACATTGTTTAACACTTTACTGTAAGGTTTAACACACTTTCCCACTCAAGGTGTGACATGTGTAACATTACATGCTACAACGACAGTATTCTTTCAATCTCTGGATTAGCGGCAGAAACAAATTTGCACACACTTCTGGTGATTTAACCTAATTCACTTTTCAAAAACACATTTTAACCTTTTTAGGGTTACTGGTGTAAAGTTTATGGGGTACACTTACTCTCAGTAGATTCCACTGATCTGGCTAACAATGCTGTTAAATCAAAGTGCAGCAATTTTCTCAATGCTTGATCTGTTTTCCCCTTATATTCCCTGGCCAAATCTTGTATTTTATTTTACCAAATTTAAAAAAAAATATTTTTTTCATGAAGTGTCCCATTCTTCATTGGAACTGAAGGATTACATTTTCCTGTTGAAAATAATACACACACACACACACTGTTATGATTCCAGTACTCCTGACCGGAGGAGATCTCATGGCAATGGTCAGAGTACTGGAAGGGAATGCTGGTTATGGGAGCGGGAATAGAAAATAGCCCCTGGCGCCCTAACTCCGTTGTCTCGCCCGTGCTGTCAGAAATCCCCTGCGAGACTATGGTTGCTTGAGCCCATGGCAGCCGCGTTTGAAGGGCGGATTAAGTCTGCCCAACTCCGATGCCCCCTCAGGTCTTAATGGGAGACAAAGGGAAATCCGAGACAGGGTGATAACAAGGGGCCCTCTGACTAAACAACCAGGCCAGGGGCTACAAGCTAACTGACAAAACCTAAAGTATGTGCGGAAACCCGCCAGGGAAAAGGACAACCAAAATCCACTTGTCCAATACTCCTACCCGGCACCGCCGGATACCAGAGTGGACCTGTGGAAGCGGAACCCTCCGCAAAATGCACCAAAACATAAATAATAAATAATAAAGCGGACAAGCCGCAACACACGGCAAGGCCGCGACTCACGAACACCACTGGATGTTATAAGGTGATTAGTCAGGACTCCAGGAATTAGATGACAAACTTCCGAGTTCAGAGCTTCCAATACTGGAATGACCGGATACAGCAAGACTGGAACAGACTCTCAGCAAACAAAGACAGCATGCAGGAAGCTATTACCGGCGTCTGTGAGAAGCCCTGGGAGTGTATTTAACAAGGAGTCCTCCAATCAGCTGCCAAAAGGCTGATTAGAATAAATGCCGTGCAGCTGCCTTGCTACCCGGCCAGAGAGCAGGAGAAAACATTAACCCTTAAAGCCTAGCAACGGGGAACACGGTCCGCCAGTGGCGTCCCCGTTGCTAGGGTCCGTGCGGCTCAGCGCGCCCGGCGTCCAGCGTTGCCAGGGAGCCGGCGGCTGTTCGCGTACGGCGTCCCTGGTTGCTAGGCGCCGGGCCGCACCGACGAGCGGACCCCGGCGCCTAACAGTACCCCCCCCTTGAGGAGGGGTCAAGGAACCCCTAAAGCCAGGCTTCCAAGGAAACTCCCAAAAAAATGCCCTCTTGAGCCTTGGGGCATGAAGATCCTTATCCAGGACCCAGGACCATTCCTCTGGACCATAACCTCTCCAGTGAACCAGAAAATAGAGCCGGCCCCTGGACAACTTGGAAATCGAGAACCTTCTCCACCAGGAACTCCTGTTGCCCCTGTACATCCACTGGAGATCTTCCCTGAGAGATCTTCCGAGGAAATTTATTGGAAGAAATGTATGGCTTCAACAGGGAGCAATGAAACGTATTACCAATCCGAAGAGATTTTGGTAAACGTAACCGGAAAGCAACTGGGTTAACTTTTTTAATGATATGAAATGGTCCAATAAATTTGGGTCCCAACCTAGCTGAAGATTGTCGAAGTCTAATGTTACGAGTCGACAACCATACCCTATCTCCCACCTTAAAACTGCAAGGACGTCGGAGCCGGTCAGAAAAATTTTTCTCTCGAAAGGCCGCTTTTCTGAGAGCAAGGTGCACTTTTTTCCAAATGGCTCTGAGATGGGAGGTTAAGGTTAGCGAGGAAACTGAGGAATGTTGAAAAAAAGAATTAGCTCTGGGGTGAAAACCAAAAACTGAAAAGAATGGAGACACGTTGGTGGAGGAATGACAAGAATTATTGTAAGCAAACTCCGCCAATGGAAGAAACTCGGACCAATCATTCTGGAGTTTAGCTGAATACAAACGCAAATACTGTTTCAATGATTGGTTAACTCGCTCGGTTTGCCCGTTGGACTGTGGGTGGTAACCAGATGTTAATGATAATCTCATCTTTAATGAAGCACAGAAACACTTCCAGAATTGTGCAATGAATTGTGGACCCCGATCAGAAACAATATCAGTGGGCAACCCATGAAGTCTGAAAACATGGCGGAGAAACAACACTGCCAATCCTTGGGCAGATGGCAGTCGGGGAAGGGCAATGAAATGAGCCATCTTGCTAAAACGGTCTACTACCACCCAAATGACTCTGCACCCAGCTGAAAGGGGAAGGTCCACCACAAAATCCATGGAAATATGAGACCATGGCCTGAGAGGGACATTCAAGGGCATAAGTTGCCCGATAGGCAAGGAACGGGGAACCTTATGCTGTGCACAAACCTGACATGAAGAAACAAACTCCTTAACGTCTTTAGAAAGACCAGGCCACCATACCGAGCGGGAGACTAACTCCAATGTCTTAGAGATCCCCGGATGCCCGGAAACTTTGTTATCATGGAACTCAGTCAAAACAGTTGCTCTCAAGAACTCAGGGACGTAAAGACGACCAGCAGGAGTATTTCCAGGAGCTTGGTGTTGAAGCTGTTTTAACTGGGTAAATAAATCTTGTGTGAGGCCTGCCCAAATGACTGAAGATGGAAGTATGGGAGTCACAGGACTGTTATCATGAACCGGAAGAAAACTGCGTGACAGAGCATCTGCCTTGGTATTCTTGGAACCTGGCCTGAAAGTTATAATAAATTTGAAACGAGTAAAGAACAAAGCCCAACGAGCCTGCCGGGCATTCAGCCGCTTAGCTGATTCGATGTATTGCAGATTCTTATGGTCAGTCAATACTGAAATGGTATGTGTTGCTCCCTCAAGCCAATGTCTCCACTCCTCGAAAGCCCATTTAATAGCCAGTAACTCCCGGTTACCAACATCGTAGTTGGATTCAGCGGATGAGAATTTCCTGGACATAAAGGCACAAGGATGTAGTTCCAGAGTGTCCGGATCCTTCTGAGATAGGATAGCCCCCACTCCAACCTCCGAGGCATCAACCTCAACAATGAAGGGCAATTCTGGGTTGGGATGTCTGAGGACTGGAGCTGAGACAAAAGCTTGTTTCAAGGCCTGAAAGGATAACTCGGCTTCATGTGACCAGTTGGTAGGATCCGCTCCCTTCTTAGTCAGTGCAACAATGGGAGCAACCAGGTCGGAAAAAGAATGAATAAATCTTCTATAATAATTCGCAAACCCTAAAAAGCGCTGAATTGCTTTTAAGTTGGTGGGTTGCGCCCAGCTAAGGATGGCTTGGAGCTTCTTAGGTTCCATGCAGAATCCCCGAGGGGAAATAATGTACCCTAAAAAGGATACCTTCGTGACATGAAACTCGCACTTCTCCAGCTTGGCATATAGATGATTTTCACGTAATTTTTGAAGAACCTGACGCACCTGGGTAACATGTTGTTCAATTGATTCAGAATAGATCAGGATGTCGTCTAAGTAAACGACCACGAATCTTCCTAGAAAATCACGGAGCACATCGTTAATGAGATCCTGGAATACTGCCGGAGCGTTAGACAAGCCGAACGGCATCACCAGATACTCGTAGTGACCCGACTGAGTACTGAAAGCCGTCTTCCACTCATCTCCCGACTTGATTCGGATGAGGTTATACGCTCCCCTCAGGTCAATTTTAGAAAAAATCACAGCCGAACGCAGCTGATCAAAGAGGACAGAAATCAGCGGCAGAGGGTAAGTATTTTTAACTGAGATCTTATTCAGGGCTCTAAAGTCAATGCAAGGTCTGAGTGATCCGTCTTTTTTCTCCACAAAGAAGAAGCCTGCACTTAAAGGGGATTTAGATGGCCTGATAAATCCTTTCCCTAGGCTCTCCTTAACATACTCATTCATGGCCGCAGTTTCTGGCCCGGATAATGCATATAACCTTCCCTTTGGCAATGTGGCACCAGGAATTAGCTCAATAGCACAATCATAAGGCCGATGGGGAGGCAGAATGTCTGCATTGCCCTTGGAAAACACATCAAAGTCCTGGTATTCCACGGGAATGAGTTCGGGAATGGCAGCAGCTATTCTGACGGGAAACGTAATACATTCCTTATTACAGATGGTACCCCATTGTGAAATCTCCCCCGACTGCCAATCAATGGTGGGATTATGAAAGGCCAGCCAAGGGTGACCCAGAACCACTGGAACTGCTGGGCAATGGGTAAGGAAAAACTCGATCTTTTCGGAATGAAGAGCTCCTACCGTAAGTAGTAAAGGGGGTGTACAGAGGGAAATAACCCCATTGGACAAGGGACTCCCATCTAAACCATGCATGGTGATACACCTACCCAAGGCTAACTGAGGAATACCTAAGGCCTTGGCCCACGTTAAGTCCATAAAGTTCCCTGCAGCTCCACTGTCAACAAAAGCCGACACCGAGGAACAGAGGCTGCCAAAGGAAACTTTAGCTGGGACTAAAAGGGAGTTCTTCGAGGAGATAAGCTGCAGACCAAAGTGAACCCCCTCACAATTCACTTGGTCGAGGCGTTTTCCTGACTTGATCGGACAATTACGGGCAAAATGTCCCTTACCCCCACAGTACAAACAAAGACCAGAGTTTTGCCTTCTGGCTCTTTCTTCTGGAGACAGCCGGGAGAGACCCATCTGCATGGGCTTCTCTACGTCCTCAGGAATGGAAAATACACATGGAGTAGACCTGACAGGTGCTCCTTTTTCAGCCCTCCGCTCTCTGAGACGACGCTCAATCTTAATAGAAAGCTCCATGAGTTTATCGAGAGTCTCAGGAGCGGGATACTGAAGGAGACTGTCTTTTATAGACTCTGATAAGCTGAGGCGAAACTGACTGCGCAGGGCTGGGTCATTCCAGCCACAGTCGTTCGACCAACGGCGAAACTCTGTACAAAAAACTTCTGCAGGATTTCTACCCTGTCTGAGAGTGCGTAACTGACTCTCAGCGGATGCCTCTCTATCAGGGTCATCATACAAAAGCCCTAAAGACCCAAAAAAGGCGTCTACTGATGACAACGCCGGATCCTCTACTTTTAAACCGAATGCCCAGGTCTGAGGATCTCGCTGGAGCAAAGAAATAATAATTCCGACCCGCTGAGATTCAGTACCTGAGGAGATCGGTCTTAAACGAAAATAAAGTTTACAGGATTCTTTAAAATTAAAAAACTCCTTCCTATCACCAGAAAAACGGTCAGGCAAGTGCATTTTTGGTTCAGGGACTACCCTCGGGGAAGTTCGTAAAAGATCTTCCTGCGACTTCACCCGAAGGGAAAGATCCTGAAACATCTGAGTAAGTTCTTGAATCTGGCTGACTAGGAGCTGACCAGGATTTGGCCCTAAACCTGTGGGATTCATGAGGCCGATAACTCTTACAAAACTGAATAAGGAAAAAATTAAACCCAGTTTAATTTTAGGTTTTGGTATGGCCGGTAATAATGTTATGATTCCAGTACTCCTGACCGGAGGAGATCTCATGGCAATGGTCAGAGTACTGGAAGGGAATGCTGGTTATGGGAGCGGGAATAGAAAATAGCCCCTGGCGCCCTAACTCCGTTGTCTCGCCCGTGCTGTCAGAAATCCCCTGCGAGACTATGGTTGCTTGAGCCCATGGCAGCCGCGTTTGAAGGGCGGATTAAGTCTGCCCAACTCCGATGCCCCCTCAGGTCTTAATGGGAGACAAAGGGAAATCCGAGACAGGGTGATAACAAGGGGCCCTCTGACTAAACAACCAGGCCAGGGGCTACAAGCTAACTGACAAAACCTAAAGTATGTGCGGAAACCCGCCAGGGAAAAGGACAACCAAAATCCACTTGTCCAATACTCCTACCCGGCACCGCCGGATACCAGAGTGGACCTGTGGAAGTGGAACCCTCCGCAAAATGCACCAAAACATAAATAATAAATAATAAAGCGGACAAGCCGCAACACACGGCAAGGCCGCGACTCACGAACACCACTGGATGTTATAAGGTGATTAGTCAGGACTCCAGGAATTAGATGACAAACTTCCGAGTTCAGAGCTTCCAATACTGGAATGACCGGATACAGCAAGACTGGAACAGACTCTCAGCAAACAAAGACAGCATGCAGGAAGCTATTACCGGCGTCTGTGAGAAGCCCTGGGAGTGTATTTAACAAGGAGTCCTCCAATCAGCTGCCAAAAGGCTGATTAGAATAAATGCCGTGCAGCTGCCTTGCTACCCGGCCAGAGAGCAGGAGAAAACATTAACCCTTAAAGCCTAGCAACGGGGAACACGGTCCGCCAGTGGCGTCCCCGTTGCTAGGGTCCGTGCGGCTCAGCGCGCCCGGCGTCCAGCGTTGCCAGGGAGCCGGCGGCTGTTCGCGTACGGCGTCCCTGGTTGCTAGGCGCCGGGCCGCACCGACGAGCGGACCCCGGCGCCTAACACACACACACACAAAAACACCCACAAAAAACACACCCAGCAGTTTGGTGATAGTCTCCACACCTCCTAAAGTCTGGTTCCTACTTACTTTAATTACATTAGCTTAATGTGCATGAACAATTCAGTGACTGATCCATTCTCATTGATTAGAGGATTTCCTCGCTTTTGGAGATCCTCAGGATCTCCTCCATGTGTGGTATTCTCAGATGTATAGTTTATGTAAGGTACTGTAATGAAGTGGAGGGCAGGCTAAAAAGACCATTGGAATGAAGGGCGTGACTCCTAGGGCTCTATGTAATAAGTCAGAACCCATTTAGCACTCGCATAACCCCTTCAGTGCTCTGAACAAGAGGATATCATCGACATCATACTCCTGGATGTGGCAACTGACAATATCTTTTGTAAGATTGCACAGTGTGTATGCACTATATAATTTGTACGGGAGTTCAAGGGAAATTGTTGACAACATTAAAATGTTTGCAAGTCGTCTATCGTGTACCTAGCATAAGACTGCCGAAGCTCAGCAGCAGACACTGACGAAAACACAGACACTGCTGAACCTCCTTGGACATTCATAGTAAATAAGTTCTGATAAATACTGGCAGCATATCCATTAGCATCACTGTTAAACTAAGCAAAATATGCCATCAGTAGTTGGTACCATTGATAAATGGAGTCCTTAAAGCTTAGAGTTGCTTCACCATGTAATAGGGAGATCCTGAGCTGCTTCTGCCATTCTGTGCATAATATGTAGGAAGTATTTAGGTAACTTAATATTGGGGGTCATTCCGAGTTGATCGCTCGCTAGCTACTTTTAGCAGCCATGCAAACGCATAGTTGACGCCCACGGGGGAGTGTGTTTTCGCTTTGCAAATGTGCAAAAGCGTGTGCAGCCGAGCGGGACGAAAAAGTTTTTTGCAGTTTCTGAGTAGCTCTGGACTTACTCAGCCCTTGCGATCACTTCAGTCTATTTGGTCCCGTAATTGACGTTAGACATTCACCCAGCAAATGCTTGGACACGCCTGCATTTTTCCAAACACTCCCTGAAAACGGTCAGTTGACACCCATAAACGCCCTCTTCCTGTCAATCTCCTTACGATCGGCTGTGCTAATGGAGTCTTCGTTAAATCCATCGCCCAGCAATGAACCGCTTTGTACCCATACGATGCGCGTGCGCATTGCGGTGCATACGCATGCGCAGTAGTAACCTGTGCTGCGAAAAATGTCAGCGAGCGATCAACTAGGTGCTCCCATAGTTCTGTAACTCCTCACAGCACAGATCTTGAATTCCTACCTTTAATAACGTCATTGACCTGCAATAGCAACTCAAAAGATTAACTTACTGTACACTGTACTTATCAGAACAAATAGCTCAAGATGTGCATTCATAGAACTTACATGGCAGCCTGATATGTTACAGTTAAGGGCTAGTGCATTACATGCAATGAAAAATTGTATCACAACGTCTATGTTGGATGTCAGTGATAGTCGGAAGATCATAAAAATTTCCTGAAAGGGCTCATTAGATTGCAAAACAATCTACAGGTATGTACATACCAGGAAGCAAGGGTTTTTATGTTTAGTTTAAAAGCTATTTTTTACAATTCATTTTACAAATTAATAATTAACTTTGCGAATTAGGTTTATTAAAAATTCTTATGCATTCTCATAGAAAAAAATCTGGTTGGCTTTTTAAGTTTTTTTCCCCTTGACAATTCAACTGTATCAAGTGGGGACACTTGTCTGGGCTTTACCACCCCCTCCCTTGACTGACTCACAAAAGAGCCTGGCATACAATAGGTGACTATTACAGATCTGAAACCATTCATACAGTACATGTCAAAATCTGGTAAACTATAGCCACAGTTAAATCTTTTAATGTAGGGAAGTCAAGTATTTTCTGAGTTTTGTAGAGAAGTTTTCAACTATGTCTAGAAAAGAACATTTGAATTACAATGTGACCGATTTACCATTTTATCAATTAAGCGATACGTATTAAAAACCAAAAGGAGCTGGTTTTAAAGTATTTTAAAGTATTACTGAACATTCTGTAAATGTGCACTTTGTATTTTAATAAAATGTTACTCATTTCAAAACTTAGAAGAATTGCGAAGGCCCCCAGGGTATGTTATGTATTTAATGTGGAATAAAAAAAAATAAAAAAATAATAGAAAACACATCTATAAACTCCATGTGATAAATGTAATACGTAGCCGGCGGGTTGCTGGCAAATGAAAAATTTCTGTGACTTAAGAGCTAAAGTTAAAGCAGCAACATGGTTTTGCCTTCTAAATTACTTTTTCTCTAACGTCCTAGAGGATGCTGGGGACTCTGTAAGGACCATGGGGATAGACGGGCTCCGCAGGAGACATACATAGTAACATAGTATCTGAGGTTGAAAAAAGACAATTGTCCATCGAGTTCAACCTATTTGTGGTGTCCTATGCATGATGATTTGACTAAACTTTCTGACTGATGCTGCTGTCAGCCATTGCATTTTATCCCTATTTATAGTAACTATAATGCATGACTATGCACCATACCCCTGGATATCCTTATCCAATAGGAATTTATCTAACCCATTCTTAAAGGGGTTGACAGATTCCGCCATTACAACTCCCTCGGGCAGGGAATTCCAAACACGTATTGTCCTTACCGTGAAAAAGCCTTTACGCCGTATTGTGCGGAATCTCCTTTCCTCTAACCTGAGCGAGTGTCCACGAGTCCTCTGTGTTGATCTAACCAAAAACAGGTCCCGCGCAAGCTCTGTGTATTGTCCCCTTATATATTTGTAGATGTTGATCATATCCCCTCTTAGTCTCCGCTTTTCCAATGTAAACATGCCTAGTCTTTCAAGCCTTTCCTTGTATTCCATCGTCTCCATGCCCTTAATTAGTTTGGTCGCCCTCCTCTGTACCTTTTCAAGCTCCAGGATATCCTTTTTGTAGTACGGTGCCCAGAACTGTACACAGTATTCAAGGTGTGGCCTCACTAGTGATTTATATAACGGGAGTATAATACTCTCGTCCCTAGCATCAATACGTCGTTTTATGCATGCTAATATCTTACTAGCCTTCTTTGCTGCAGTCCTACTTTGGGTACTACTGCTTAGCTTGCTATCTATGAGGACACCTAAGTCCTTTTCCAGTACAGAATCCCCTAATGGGCACTTTAAGAAAGACTTTGACTCTGGGTGTGCACTGGCTCCTCCCTCTATGCCCCTCTTCCAGACCTCAGTTTGATACTGTGCCCAGTGGCGACTGGGTGCATTTCAGGAGCTCTCCTGAGTTTCCTGTAAAGAAAGCATTTTAGTTAGGTTTTTTATGTTCAGGGAGCCTGCTGGCAACAGACTCCCTGCATCGAGGGACTGAGGAGAGAGAATCAGACCCACTTCTCTGAGTTTCAGGGCTCTGTTTCTTAGGCTACTGGACACCATTAGCTCCAGAGGGATCGGTACGCAGGTCTCACCCTAGCCGTCCGTCCCAGAGCCGCGCCGCCGTCCTCCTCGCAGAGCCGGAAGATTGAAGCCGGGTGAGTATTGAGAAAAAGAACATCAGAGGCGGCAGAAGACACCTTGATCTTCATAGAGGTAACGCACAGCACTGCAGCTGTGTGCCATTGCTCCCATTCACCTCACACACCTCGGTCACTGTAAGGGTGCAGGGCGCAGGGGCGCCCTGGGCAGCAATATAAACCTCTCCTGTGGCATATATAGATATATACATGTACAGCTGGGCACTGTACATGTATATAAAGAGCCCCTGCCATGTTATTGAGAAATTTGAGCGGGACAGAAGCCCGCCGCCGAGGGGGCGGGGCTTCTCCCTCAGCACTCACCAGCGCCATATTTCTCCACAGCACCGCTGAGAGGAAGCTCCCCGGACTCTCCCCTGCTTAACACACGGTGAAAGAAGGGTTTTAAAGTGGAGGGGGGGCACATAATTGGCGCATATACATAACAAAAGCGCTACTGGGTAAACATACTGTGTTTTTTCCTGGGTCATATAGTGCTGGGGTGTGTGCTGGCATACTCTCTCTCTGTCTCTCCAAAGGGCCTGGTGAGGAACCTGTCTTCAGAAAAGAGCTTCCCTGTGTGTGTGTGTGTGTGTGGTGTGTCGGTACGCGTGTGTCGATATGTCTGAGATTGAAGGTTCACCTAAGGAGGAGGGGGAGTGTATGAATGTTAGGTCTCCGACGGCAGTGCCGACACCTGACTGGATGGATATGTGGAATGTTTTAAGTGCTAATGTTAATTTATTGCACAAAAGATTAGACAAAGCTGAAGCTGGGGTACAGTCAGGGAGTCAACCCATGCCTGTCCCAATGTCGCCTGGACCTTCGGGGTCTCAGAAGCGCCCACTATCCCAAATAGTTGACACAGATACCGACACGGATTCAGACTCCAGTGTCGACTACGATGATGCAAAATTACAGCCAAAGGTGGCTAAATGTATTCGATATATGATTATCGCAATAAAAGATGTTTTGCATATCACTGAGGAACCCCCTGTCCCTGACACGAGGGTACACATGTATAAGGGAAAGAAACCTGAGGTCACCTTTCCCTCATCACATGAGCTGAACGAATTATGCGAAAAAGCGTGGTAAACTCAAGACAAAAAACTGCAGATTCCCAAAAGGATTCTAATAGCGTATCCTTTCCCGTCGCAGGACAGAATCCGGTGGGAATCCTCCCCTAGGGTAGACAAAGCTTTGACGCGCTTATCAAAAAAGATAGCGCTTCCATCCCAAGATACGGCTACCCTCAAGGATCCTGCTGACCGCAAGCAGGAGGTTACCTTGAAGTCCATTTACTCACATTCTGGTACGTTACTCAGACCGGCTATTGCGTCGGCCTGGGTTTGTAGTGCTGTAGCAGCATGGGCAGATTCCTTATCAGCGGATATTGAGACCATTGATAAGGATACCATTTTAATGACCCTAGGTCATATAAAAGATGCTGTCTTATATATGAGGGATGCTCAAAGAGACATTAGTTTACTGGGTTCCAGGATAAACGCTATGTCTATTTCTGCTAGGCGTGTCTTATGGACCCGACAGTGGTCAGGTGATGCCAACTCCAAGAGACATATGGAGTTGTTGCCTTACAAGGGTGAGGAATTGTTTGGAGAGGGCCTCTCGGACCTCGTCTCCACGGCTACGGCAGGTAAATCGAATTTTTTGCCATATATTCCCCTCACAATCTAAGTAAGCGCCTCATTATCAAATGCAGTCCTTTCGTTCCAATAAAAGCAAGAGAGTACGTGGATCGTCCTTTCTTGCCAGAGGTAAGGGCAGAGGGAAGAAGCTGCATAACACAGCTAGTTCCCAGGAACAGAAGTCCTCCCCGGCCTCTGCAAAATCCACCGCATGACGCTGGGGCTCCCCTGAGGGAGTCCGCCCCAGTGGGGGCACGTCTTCTACTGTTCAGCCACATCTGGGTTCACTCACAGGTGGATCCCTGGGCAATAGAAATTGTTTCCCAGGGTTACAAGCTGGAATTCGAAGAGGTGCCTCCCCGCCGGTTTTTCAAATCGGCCCTACCGACTTCCCCCCTGAAAAGGGAGATAGTGTTACATGCGATTCGCAAATTGTGTCTTCAACAAGTGGTGGTAGAGGTTCCCCTGCTTCAAAGAGGGAAGGGGTGCTACTCAACTCTGTTTGTGGTCCCGAAACCGGACGGTTCGGTCAGACCCATTTTGAATTTAAAATCCCTGAACCTTTACTTAAAACGGTTCAAGTTCAAGATGGAATCGCTCAGAGCGGTCATCCCCAGCCTGGAAGAGGGAGATTTTATGGTATCTCTGGACATAAAGGATGCATACCTGCATGTTCCCATATATCCTCATCAGGCGTACCTGAGATTTGCGGTACAGGATTGTCATTACCAATTTCAGACGTTGCCGTTTGGGCTTTCCACGGCCCCGAGAATTTTCACCAAGGTAATGGCGGAAATGATGGTGCTCCTGCGCAAACAGGGTGTCACAATTATCCAGTACTTGGACGATCTCCTCATAAAAGTAAGATCACGGGAGAAGTTGCTGAACAGCGTCTCACTTTCACTGACTGTGTTACAGCAACACGGCTGGATTATCAATATTCTAAAGTTGCAGCTGAATCCTACAAATCATCTGCCCTTCTTGGGCATGATTCTGGACACAGACCAGAAGAGGATTTTTCTTCCGACAGAAAAAGCGCAGGAACTCATGACTCTAGTCATGAACCTGTTGAAGCCAAAACAAGTGTCAATACGTCATTGCACTAAAAGTCCTGGGAAAAATGGTGGCAACATACGAAGCCATTCCCTACGGCAGATTGCATGCAAGGACATTCCAATGGGACCTATTGGACAAATGGTCCGGGTCACATCTGCAAATGCATCAGCGGATCACCCTGTCCCCCAGGGCCAGAGTATCTCTCCTGTGGTGGCTGAAAAGTGCTCACCTTCTAGAGGGCCGCAGGTTCGGCATTCAGGACTGGATCCTGGTGACCACGGACGCGAGCCTCCGAGGTTCGGGAGCAGTCACACAGGGAAGAAATTTCCAAGGCCTTTGGTCAAGTCAAGAGACTTGTCTTCACATCAACATCCTGGAACTAAGGGCCATATACAACGCCTTACGTCAAGCGGAGATCTTACTTCGCGATCGACCAGTTCTGATCCAGTCAGACAACGTCCCCGCAGTAGCTCATGTAAACCGCCAAGGCGGCACAAGGAGCAGGGTGGCAATGGCGGAAGCCACCAGAATTCTTCGCTGGGCGGAGAATCATGTAAGCGCTCTGTCAGCAGTGTTCATTCCGGGAGTGGACAACTGGGAAGCAGACTTCCTCAGCAGACACGACCTGCATCCGGGAGAGTGGGGACTTCATCAAGAAGTCTTCGCACAGATTGCAAGTTGGTGGGGACTGCCCCAAATAGACATGATGGCGTCCCGTCTCAACAAAAAGCTACAAAGGTATTGCGCCAGGTCAAGAGACCCTCAGGCGGTAGCTGTGGACGCCCTAGTGACACCGTGGGTGTTCCAGTCGGTCTATGTGTTTCCTCCTCTTCCTCTCATACCAAAGGTGTTGAGGATAATAAGAAAAAGAGGAGTGAGAACAATACTCATTGTTCCGGATTGGCTACGAAGGACCTGGTATCCGGATCTGCAGGAAATGCTCACAGAAGATCCGTGGCCTCTTCCTCTAAGGCAGGACCTGTTACAACAAGGTCCCTGTCTGTTCCAGGACTTACCGCGGCTGCATTTGACGGCATGGCGGTTGAACGCCGGATCCTAGCGGAAAAAGGTATTCAGGATGAGGTTATTCCTACGTTAATAAAGGCTAGGAAGGACGTGACATCTAAACATTATCACCGAATATGGCATAAATATGTTTCTTGGTGTGAGGCCAGGAATGCTCCTACGGAAGAATTCCATCTAGGCCGTTTTCTTCACTTCCTACAAACTGGAGTGAATTTGGGCCTAAAATTAGCTCCATTAAAGTTCAGATTTCGGCCTTATCCATTTTCTTTCAAAAGGAATTGGCCTCTTTACCTGAAGTACAGACTTTTGTGAAGGGAGTACTGCATATTCAGCCTCCTTTTGTACCTCCAGTGGCGCCTTGGGACCTTAACGTGGTGTTAAGTTTCCTTAAGTTACATTGGTTTGAACCACTTAAAACAGTGGAGTTGAAAATATCTCACTTGGAAGGTGGTCATGTTGTTAGCCTTGGCTTCGGCTAGGCGAGTTTCGGAATTGGCGGCATTATCACATAAAAGCCCCTATCTGGCTTTCCATATGGATAGAGCGGAATTGCGGACCCATCCTCAATTCCTACCTAAGGTGGTCTCATCCTTTCATATGAACCAACCTATTGTCGTGCCTGTGGCTACACGTGACTTGGAGGATTCCGAGTCCCTTGATGTGGTCAGGGCTTTGAAAATTTACGTGGCCAGAACGGCTAGGATCAGAAAAACAGAAGCACTGTTTGTCCTGTATGCAGCCAACAAGGTTGGTGGCCCTGCTTCAAAGCAGACAATTGCTCGCTGGATCTGTAACACGATTCAGCAGGCGCATTCTACGGCAGGATTGCCGTTACCGAAATCGGTTAAGGCCCATTCCACTAGGAAGGTGGGCTCGTCTTGGGCGGCTGCCCGAGGGGTCTCGGCACTACAGCTGTGCCGAGCTGCTACTTGGTCGGGGTCAAACACCTTTGCAAGGTTCTATAAGTTTGATACCCTGGCTGAGGAGGACCTCCTGTTTGCTCAATCGGTGCTGCAGAGTCATCCGCACTCTCCCGCCCGTTTGGGAGCTTTGGTATAATCCCCATGGTCCTTACGGAGTCCCCAGCATCCTCTAGGACATTAGAGAAAATAAGATTTTAAACCTACCGGTAAATCTTTTTCTCGTAGTCCGTAGATGCTGGGCGCCCGTCCCAAGTGCGGACTACTTCTGTAAGACTTGTATATAGTTATTGCTTACATAAGGGTTATGTTATAGTTTCATCGTTTTTGGACCAATGATATGTTGTTTTTTCATACTGTTAACTAGAGAGTATATCACAAGTTATACGGTGTGAATCTTGCCCTTGGATTAACTAAAATCATTTCCTCGTACTGTCCGTCTCCTTTGGGCACAGTTTCTCTAACTGAGGTCTGGAGGAGGGGCATAGAGGGAGAAGCCAGTGCACACCCCGAGTCAAAGTCTTTCTTAAAGTGCCCATGTCTCCTGCGGAGCCCGTCTATCCCCATGGTCCTTACGGAGTCCCCAGCATCCTCTACGGACTACGAGAAAAAGATTTACCGGTAGGTTTAAAAGCTTATTATTGTCACCATATATCTAGCAGCTAAAATACTGATATCTCACAGGCTATCATATTTCCACATGCAAGATATTTGAACCTGTGAAACTAAAAAGGGATATACTTTAAAAGCGCACCAATGGACAAAAAACTGTAACAGTCCTCAATAATGATGTTCCTGAAATCCAAAATAAATTTATTTGGCAGAACATGCCAGAAAATGTGGTTGAAAGCGGATACTGTAGAAGTGATCTGGCTGCTTGACCCATGGAATTGAAACTCGTAGGGCCTATATGGCCAAATTGATCATTCTGTTGTTGGACCTTCATACGAACAGTGGGATCAGACCACATGTGCCAGCTTAACAATTACACTTCATGCATGTTTTTTGAAAAAAAAATAAAAACAAGCTGACCATTGTATAGTTTATATCTGTATTTTTCAAACCCAGTCCTCAGGAAACCCAAACAGTGCATGCATTCCATATTTAAGTGCTGGAACACAGGTATATTCATTACTGACTGACATGCATCTGAATATCCACAGGTGGTTCTAGTTATTTCACTTGTGATTTGGTGATGACACCTAGAAAATATGCACTTTTTAGAGGGGTATCCTATTAGCCATAACCAGTATTTGCTCGACAAAAATGACTTTTACCACAAATCGCGAAAAACCGCTATCCAATTAGCCGAGAAAGGTTTATCCCACAATAATTTTACCACAATTTCACTTCACCTACTCTGTGCAGGGGAAAACTTGGGGAAAATCCCTAATTTAAGGTAAAAACGTCAGAATTTGGTACAGATCCCCTGGGACATCTCCCCTAATGACTCATTTAGAGGTTTTTAATTAGTATTTTTAATTTTCCAATAATGACAGTTTTTGGGTGAAAAAGTGCAAAGTGATGAAATTTGGGATCAAGGTATAGGAGTGGGATAAGTGTTTTTAGGCTTGCTGGTGGTAGTAGTCAGTATTTTACACTTTTATAGTCCCATAAAATGACCCAAATATATACTTATACCCATTTTTATGTACCCGCAATTCAATTTGAGAACTTATTTTTCTGATAAAAAACTTGTTTTTATATTTTTCAATTAAAAAAATGCATTTAACAGTCATTTGACTCAATTTAAGTACCCCAAATATATTTAATATGGCCTATAATACACTTCTATACTTTTGTTCTGTTAGTTTAGCATTTTTTGAGGTACAGGCTGATATCCCCATTTTCACTTATTTATTTTTCGCCCAAGTCCCATTTTCGCACGTTTGGAATAGGATAGGGTGAAAAATGGGAGCACGCTTACCCGCGAAAAGCAATTTTTGCACAGTAGACGGAAAAAAATGACACTAAAAATTCCTGCAATTTTGTGGCTAATTGGATACCACCCTTAGGATTGGATTTAAAAAACATTGCCTTAGATCAGTAATTCTCAAATCAAGTCCTCGGAACACACTAACAGTGCATGTTTTCTAAGTCTCTTCACAGAATCACAAGTGAAATAATTAGAAATGACATTTTAAAATGGGCACTATTTAAAGGTAAGACCTGCATGTATATAATATGTTAGTATTAGAGATGTTTGGGGCCCATCTAATGAAGTTCACCTGGACGTTGGTGGATGGGCCCACATATTTGGCCAAATGTGTGCTAAAAACTTCACTTACACTCCAAGTTAACTGTAAGTTTATCAAAATTATTTGACTATCCGTATTCTTAGTGGTTAGAGTGTGCATCAGCATTTTTCTTTCTTGTATGGTACTAGAAGCCTCAGTATGGTAGCACATCTGATTATTTAAAAATAGGGTGTGCAGTCTAGTCCCCGATTTTTTTAAATATTTTAAAATGTGTCAGTTAGTGATGAATACAGCTGTACTTTAGCAAGGAGATATGGAATACATACACCATTTGTACCAAGGATTGTATTTGAGAAGCACCACTTTAGATTATGGCTAAAATAGAGCCATCAGTCAAAACAACAGGCATACTACATTGACAAATATGAAATGCAAACATGCCGAGTTTAAACAAAATAATGTCCTTTATATGTATCATGGTGGAACACTGTTCCTGTTATTAAAGAGTGTTGTATCATAGATGAATGCTCTCTATCCCTCTTATTAAAGTGTGTTGTATCATGGCGGAAAACTGTCTATCCATCTCATTAAAGAGTGTTATATCATGTCTGCCCACTCCTTAAACAGTGTGAACAGATCTCTACAAGAACACAATTGAATAATATACACACTTCCCATCCCCCTACACAAAAAAAAAATTATTAACCAGAAAAAAGAGGAAAAATCTGTCTTCTATTCTTCATCCGATATAGCTCAATCACTGACTGTGCTCTAAACCCACCAGAACCCCCCCCCCCCCAAAAAAAAAAAAAAAAATTCACAAAAAATCTGTCAAATTGAAAATAAACAAAAACTAGTGACAAGGCAATATTCTATAGAAAGTAAGCAATTTATGGCATCCCTGCTTTATGTAGATACTTGTAGTTCTACAACACATTGCCTAAGGTAGTGTTCCAATTTATAGAAGGCAGTAATTATAATTAATGTTAAATAAAATCAATCTGCAACAGTTGTGGCTCGTGGTACAGGAGGCGGTAAGATGGCAGACTGTCCCCTTTCTGGCAGATGCAGATATTCACTGTTTGTAAGGAGGAGCAACTGAGGATTGCTGCTCTTAGATGAAACAGGAAAATGGGTGCCTGGCACTGAAGCAGGTCCCCAGTCTCAGATGTAACATTTAAAAAAATAATTATTGCTCCAGCTTCATATAATACATTTTTAATACAAAATATCCTACCAAAGACAATCCTTGTTTTAAATTTCACCTATATTCAGTCGTATTGGATTCATTGCCACCCACACATTTTTTTTCCCCACAAATAACATAAAAGCAATTGAATTGTACCATCAGCTTTATTTAGTGACCAAAATGAAATTAATGAAAATGAAAACTTTGTCCCAATTGTTTATTTCAATAACGGTTTTTATATATGTAAACTCTGCTGTAGCATGCACTGCTGTTAAAAAGTCAGGAACATTTGCTGATTAACGCCTTAGTGCAATATGATTCTTTTACTATCTTATGGTGACATACAACATACTAAAGTTTATTAATGTTGGGTAAAATCTCTCATTGCTGGACCCCGTCTGTCAATGACAGCTTGTGACAGGCAGCACCTGGAATTGGTTGAGTTTTCCAAACTCTGCCATTAGAACCCAGATTTTAAGGATATCCATGCTTGAACACAGGTGACTTAATTTTAACTCATGGCAGAGTTTATGAAACTTTAACTGGTCTACTCAGCTCATGAACCCTCATCCTATACCAGTGGTTTCCATATTTGGTCCTGGAGCACTCTAATAGGCCCTACACACTGGCCGATTTTCTGAAAGATATGAACGATCTCGTTCATAAATGAACGAGAACTCGTTCATATCTTTCAGTGTGGAGACTCCAGCGATGAACGATGCGCGTCCCCGCGCTCGTTCATCGCTGGTCTCCCGTCGGCTGTGCATGCAGGCCAATATGGACGATCTCATCCATATTTGCCTGCACTTCAATGCAGCCGCGTGACGGGGGGAGTGAAGAAACTTCACCCCCCCCGTCACTGCCCCCCCGCCGCCGGGTCGCTCGTCGGCCGTATCCGCCGTCGGGCAGCTCGGCGGCGGGTCGGCCAGTGAGTAGGGCCCCTTACAATCCAGGTTTTAAGGATATACATGGCTGTGCACAGATCATTACATCAAATGCACTGAGGTCCTAATTAGGTCAAGCCCAGACATGGTTATTTTTAAAACCTGGAACGTTAAGGTGCCCTGAGAGTTTGGGAACCTCCAATCTATACAAACAGCCTAAGCAATTCAGCTTTGTGTTGGAAACTTATAGTGATATTAACAGGGACTATAGGGGTTATTGAGAGATGTTAGCAAACCAAAAAAAAGTTAGCAATTGGGCAAAAACATGTTGCACTGCAGGTGGGGCAGATGTAACATGTGCAGAAAGATTTAGATATGGGTGGGTTATATTATTTCTGTGTATGGTAAATACTGACTGCTTTATTTTCACACTTCAATTTAGATGACAGTTTCAACACACACCACCCAAATCTAATCTCTCTGCACGTTACATCTGCCCCACCTGCAGTGCAACATGGTTTTGCCCAATTGCTAACTTTTTTGATTTGCTAACCACTCTGAATAACCCCCTATATCATGACAGGAAAAATAAAAGTAAATAGCAGTTTTTGCCACAATAACTGATCTTCATGTAAATATATGTGTTTGGTATCATATTTTAGGGTCATTTACAGGGGTTGCTCAAAGTAATAACGGTAAATTTGGTAAGAATGTCTCTACACAGTAAAATTAAAAATGCATACCTCCCAACATGACCCTCTCCAGGAGGGACAAAATGCTCTGCTCCTGGACTTTTCTCTTAATGTATGATTGCCAGCACCTGTTTTGAACAGGTTAATGGATAAGAAAGGTGTTTCAGCACAGGTGATGGCAATCATGGTCATGTTAGGAGATACGAAAATGGCAAAATTATGAAAAGATATTCTATACTGATTTTTTTTTACTGTTTTTAACAATGTAATGTTTGCAAAAAAAAATATATTTTCTAGTTCCACAATTTCCCCAAAGAAAGCCTTCTTTGGTAGGCATAAAAAATATTTCCAGTTAAACTAATTAATAGGAAAATTGTGAATATGACTAGTCATGGAGGTATTAACCATCTCCTATCCTTAAGGCAGTGGTTCCCAAACACGTTGCTCAAGGCAACCTAACGGTCCAGGTTTTTAGGATGTCCATGAATAAGCACCACCTACTTAATAAGTACCTACGTTTATTTATACCCTCTATGCCAGAGGTTCCCAAACGCGGTCCTCAAGGCACCCCAACAGTCCTGGTTTTAAATGTATCCATGCTTGGCCACAAGGTGACTTAATTAGCACCTTAGTCAATTTGATTTAACCATCTGCGCTGAGCCATGTATATACCTAAAACCTGGACTGTTGGGGTGCCTGGAGGACCGCGTTTGGGAACCTCTGCTCTATGCACAAGTATGGTTATCTGTAAAACCTGGCCTGGTAAGGGGCCTTGAGGACCAAGATCGGGAACCCCTGCCTTAAGGGGTTAAAGTATATGAATAATAAAGCGGGATGGACTTTCAAAGCAATATGCCAGCACTCAGCAGAATGTAGTGAGCAACTTCTCATTTTCTAGTAAGCAGATCTTTTCTGACAAAAGGTAAGATACTGTTTACATTCCCATTGAACATATCAGGAAAATTATTTCAGGTTTAGTCCCTGTTTAAGAGTACTAGTAAAAAAAGACTACAATAGAAATGTTTTTGCTTTAGTTGGATTAGAGACTCTCATTATTCACCTTGAGGTAACTTTACATCATTTAACTATGCAGGTCTGATTTTACCTCTCCCTAACGTAGGAAATGGACGTTACCTAAAACAGGCATGGTTCTTACTGTTACAGCAGTGTCAGACTACCACATTAGAATTATTTACAACTTGTGAGTCAGAAAATATGGTAGCGTGTTTTATATTCACCATTAATGGCTCAAAATAGACATCTTTACGTCACTTATGAGGCAGAAGTATCACCACTTTTGTCCTTCATACAATAGTGAAAATACATTTACCAACATGTAAGGCTTTCTATAGTTTTGAAGCATATCATCAACTAATATAGTATAATAAAAAAATTAAAATGATAAGTTTATTTGAAAATCATGCCCGTTGGTAGATCGCTAGTGGTAAACCTATTGATCAAACAATTAACTGGAGAACAATTTTTGGACCAGAAATCTCTAGTTTTATACTTACCTGGTTAGAATTAGTCACAATATTTAAGTTGTGTTTTGTATGTCTTTATTGTTGCAACAATGTACATTCTAGGACATTCTTTAAATGCATACGAATAGTAACAGATACATTAATAAAATGAATTATACATACATTGTTACAATACATATTTTATTATGTTAAAATGCTTATTACACATATATATATTTTTTTAAAGTACTAATCCGTTTAAATAAATGGGACGCTTGCAATGTTACACTGATGCGCCAAAAATATATGGAGCAAACTCAATTTGGGCTGTTTCTAGCACAATAGTAAATCGTGTATGCCATAACATAAACACTAAAAATAACTAAATGGTGCATAAACCCCATAGCAACAAACACCAACTATGTTACTTAGCAAGTTGTGCTGCCATCTCCTGCCAGGACCATGTGACAGGGCGGAGCTACTTACCTTTCTGCCCCGTTATGATTGTCACAGATTAAATGCTGGTGTCTAACCAAAACTATAGATTGGCAGGATAGAGAAACTGCGGCGTTGATTACAGCCAATCGGGAGGGGCTTGTCGTTTTTTTTTCACGCAGTTATTTGCATAGCGACTGAGCACGTGATGTTGAGGATAGAAGTGGGCGGAGCAATCGGCGATCCGGTTTGAATGTCGGAGCGAGAGGCGCCAAGGCAGGAGGGCTTCAGGAAAGGAGGCTCTGTCACGGTGCAGCGTATACGCTAACTTACGTTACTGGTGGCTTGCTTACTCAGCTCAACGGAAACCAGCATCTTCGTACGCAGGTAAACCGTTGCTCGCTGTGACTGTTGTTTCAGTTGCGAATGCGATATGTCGTGATGTATGCGCGCTGCTATCGTTTTTTCCTCCGTGCAGACAAAATGGCGCCCGCAGTGTGTGAGAGGAGAGAAGCGGTGCGCAGCGCCCCCTCCCTTGCACATACAGTGGGCGGGGTTTTTCACGTGATGTGCTGCCTGCGCTGCTGCTGCTTTGTGTGGGACTCGTCGCTATGCATGCGTTTCCTGGCAGAAGCCAGCGCCATTTTCGTGCAACTTTTTGGGAAAATTGTTAAGGTTTGGAGGGGCAGGATTTTCGTGCATGTTAAACGAATTGTGACTTTCTTGCCTCAGTTTTACAATAGGCAGAGTAAGCTGAATGTCTATTTGAAATAAGAACACTTGTTTAACGTTTCTTATTATGGGTGAACCAGTTACTCATCCATTAGCTTCTTACACTATTATTTTAAGGTCAGCAAAAAATGTATGTCCAAATGTGTTTGTCGTGGGGGCAGGGGATGGTAGGTTTTAATTCAGGGCGATTTGCCCTGCACCCCGTAATGGTGCGTAGGAAAATTTGTGATGTAAGGACGACTGCCGAGCATTACCGCTGCACATCACCAGCAATTGAAAACCCACACCCACCAGGAGTTTATGTAAAGCAGGCATTCCCAACCTCTGTCTTGAAGTCACACTAATAGTGCAGCGTTTAGTGATATCCATGCTTCAGCACAGGTGGTTAAAGCAAAATAACAGGTACTAATCAAGTCACCTGTGCTCAAGCATGGCTATCACTAAAATATGGACTGTTAAGGTGTGATCACACTGTGAGATCCTTGCTATGCCCAATATTCACTTTGTGATTTCCTCTGAAGTCCCCGGAGCCCAGCACCACAGATTTTGACTAACTTTTCTTCAGCTATGGACTATGTGTGCTTACGATTTTGGCTTATGTGAAATGTCATTGACATGTGAGATGAACTAGAAAGATAGTACAGCGATCTAGCAAGGATTGACTTGCCTGCACAGTCTATCTTTTCTTGCGATACCGATCTGGCAGAACCGCGCATCGGGATCGCAAGTGGCATAACACCTTGCGATTTGCACTAACTTTTCTTGCGATTTTGACTATATAGTCAAAATAGAAAGCAAAAATCTCGCCATGTACACACCATTAGTGTGCCTTGAGGGCCGAGGTTGGGAATGCCTGATATAAAGAGTAATAATGTAGTGAGAATCCATAGTAGTGTTTTTTTTTTTTAAATAAATAAATTTGTAGTTGAAAATGTATACTTTCTGCGGCTGCTGCCAAGGTGAGACTGGGGTTATAATTGGGGGAGATTCAATTCAGCACACTGTTAATAGCGCTGGGAAGGAGGTCAATAGACTGTTCTGCCAAGCCTGACCAGAGGATTTCTTCTCCTGAGGTGTGAGCAGAAATCTGTCCAAACATTTCTACCTTTAATGAGGCGCAAACAGCATCACGGTTGTTACTTAAGTTAGAGAATGCTGGTGACCATAAGTAAACACCCGGTTTAAGGTGCGGAAACTGGCATCTCCCGACTAAGTGCAGGGCGCAGTGTTGACAATATAATAGCTCTGGGACTTCATTCCTTGTGCTATTAACCTTGCGGTAAATTGAATCGCCACTATAGTCTTTTGAAAGTGCTGCATGTGTCACCACTTCAGCAGACTTGTTTTTTTTTTTTTTTAAATATGACTTCAGAGCTAATTTTGTATCACAGGATGCTTATTGCAGCACCTACTCTTGATGTATTTTTGAAAGATATTGTATCCGTCAGACTTATGCCGGGCATACATTATTATTTTCCCAATGCATAGATTATTGGTCGACTGGACCAGTAATTGCATGGTGTTTGGCTGTGATGAGTCAGCAATGATTGGACAGTTGGGCATGATAAATCTTCCAACATGCCCAACTGATCAATCATCGGTCAGTCATATCTGGCTGTGTGTGTGTGTGCTGCCGCCGCCTAAAGGCCCATATAGATGGCTCGATTTGGGAGAGATGTGTGCTGAGCGAACCGCTCAGCACAGCGTGATGTGTGCTGAGCGTGCGTGGGGAGACGGGTGGCTGCTCACTTGACCCAGCGGGTGAAGTGAGCGACCTGCTAGATTGGCCTGCATGCAGGCCAATCTAGCAGCAGCGATAGCGATGCACGGGGCTGCGCATCGCTATCGCTGTTAGGGCTACACACGGAGCGATCTTGTTGAAAATCTAAGCAATCTAGTCAGATTGCTTAGATTATCGCTCTGTGTGTACCCCCCTTAAGGCTCAACACTGTTCCTTCACAGGGAGGGGGGGGCTATACACTGCAAAATAACTGTGTATGTCCATATCATCTGCTGGTTTAAGGCTGTTGGTTTGACAGATGTTTTAGCCACATAGAAACATAGATGGCAAATAAGATCCATTTTGCTCATCTAGTCTGCCCGAAACACGTTACACACTAGGGTTCATTTTTTTTATTTTATTTTTTATGTCAGGAGCCAATTAACCTACTAGTATATTTTTGGGATTGTGGGAGGAAACCCAAGCAAGCACGGGTAGGATATACAAACTCCACACAGTTAGGGCCATGGTGGGAATCAAACCCATTCCCACAGTGCTGTGAGGCAGTAATGTTAACTATTAACCATCTGTACTGTCCACTGCCATCTGACAGTGCATGCCCAGCATTGGCCTGAGTATCGTGTATATATATGTATATATATATATATATATATATATATATATATATATATATATATATAATATTTTTATTTTAGAAGAACAGTCAATACAAAAGGTGTACTGAAAATATAACCATTGCAATACCAGTGAGCAACAAGTACACAAAAACATGTAACTTACAACAAAATATCCATATAACATGTTGTAGGAAAGGAAACAATCCAAACAAAAGAACAATGAAGGAATATGATACACTCAGGGTAGTGGGAGTATAGTAAAAGGAGACATTGGAGTATCAGCAGAGTCCAGGGAGGGGGGAAGAATGGGAATGGAACCATGGGGGACCATACTTTGTGGAAGGACAATACCGTGTTATTTTGTAGACTTGTAATGTATTCCATTGAGGCAATAAAATCTATATATTTATAGCAGAGGGATGACTTTTACTAGTGACATATTTCTATGATGCTGTTGTCTGAGCAGGGAACATCATATACCAAATTAATGCGCTCGGTCCGTATATTTGGCAAAAAAATAAAATAAAATTTACGTTGTAATTGGTTGCGTCGTTTTGGAGTTGTGTTGACATGTGTGCCTTCCATTTACAGTGCATGACCATTGTGCTCTGGAAAATGTCAGTTGTTGAACTCTCCCTGTTTACCTGCTGGGTGGTCAGGAAACTGTGACCGTTATTTGCAGCCACCCACTAAGCAGGGATTTTTCGAAATTCAAATAAGGGTGTGAAAAGGGGTAAAATGTTCCGCCCAGCAAACCTGTGCCCGGTTGAAACCGGGCACATCAACATCCGGTTACTATTATCATCCTTTATTTGTTAGCATCAGAATCAGCTTTATTGGCCAGTTATACTTGCGTATACTAGGAATTTGTCTTCGGTTTGCAATACAACAGCCAAGTAGGTAACAGATAAGGAGGGGGGGGGGGGGGGCAGGTAAAGTCACACAGATAGGTACACCGTAGGGACTCAAGTTAGTTAGTTACATGTACATCTAGTCAGTCAATGTTCAGCAGGCGGACCGCTTGGGGAAAGAAACTTTTGAGGCTTCTGGTGGACCTGGCGGGGACGGCCCTGTAACGCGTGCCTGAAGGAAGCAAGTTAAACATGCTGTGGCTGGGGTGTAGCTGGTCTTTTACTGTCTTCATTGCCCGCTTTTTAGCTCTGGACAGGTACAGGTCCTGGACTGAGGGAAGGTCGGCCCGATCTTCTCTGCGGTTCTGACCACCTTTTGGAGCTTGCATCTGTCCCTCGCGCTGGCGGGCTGTACCATACGAGTATCGAGGAGCACAGTACCGACTCCACAATCGCGGAGTAGAAGAGGAGCAGAAGCTTCTGTGGGATGTTGAACTTCCTTAGTTGCCTGAGGAAGAACAACCTCTGCTGTGCTTTCCCAACAGTGGCGTCAGCGTTGGACCCCCATTTAAGGTCCCGGGAGATTGTGGTCCCTAGAAACTTGAAGGAGTCCACTAGCGATACCACACTGTCAGCAATAGTTAGCGGAGGTGCACTAGATGACTTCTTCCTGAAGTCCACTATCATCTCGACAGTTTTGAGAGGGTTGAGCTCAAGGTTGTTGTGGATGCACCACTGGACCAACCGGTCTACTTCCCGTCTATAGGCCGATTCGTCCCCGTCCTTGATGAGGCTGATGACGGTGGTGTCATTGGCGAATTTGATGATCTTTACGGATTGCGCCTCTGAGGTACAGTCATTTGTGTACAGAAGAGCAGGGGTGAGAGGACACAGCCCTGAGGGGCCCCTGTACTAATGGACCGTGCTTGAGAGGTGAATTCCCCCGTTTTCACCACCTGTGTCCTATCTGTCAGGAAGTCTACTATCCAGGAACAGGTAGCTTCTGGGACCCCTAGGCGAAGTAATTTGGGGTGGAGGATGCTGGGGACTATTGTATTGAAAGCCGAGCTGAAATCGACAAACAGGACACTCGCGTAGGTACTGGGAATGTCTAGGTGCTGTAGAATGTAGTGCAGGCCCAGGTTGACTGCATCCTCGACACACCGATTCGATCGATAGGCGAACTGCAGGGGGTCCAGTTGGGGACCAGTCACAGTTTTCAGGTGATTCAAAACCAGACGCTCGAACGTTTTCATGACCACAGACGTCAGTGCTATCGGCCTGTAGTCGTTCAGGTTCGTGATAGAGGGTTTTTGGGGGACCGGGACGATAGTAGACCTTTTGAGGCAGGAAGGGACTTTCTGTAGCTCCAGCGATTTGTTGAAGATCTTGGTGAATATGGGAGCGTGCTGACCCGCACATGCTCTTAGGGCAGATGTTGACACTCCGTCAGGATCCGGAGCTTTCCTGGGTTTGGCCCTTTTGAACAATGCCTCCACCTCTTCTTGGGCGACTTGCAGTGGCTGGGGTTGGCCGTCTGTGTTCGGGGCATCGTAGAGGTGATTGTTTGGGTTGCAGGGGACTTCTTTTGCGAACCTGCAATAAAAGTGGTTCAGTTCGTCTGCTAGGTCTTGGTGCATGGTGGTGGGCTTCGATGTTTTCCTATAGTTGGTTATGGATTGCATTCCTTTCCATACAGATATGGGGTCATTGCTGGAGAGATCGTTTGTCAGCTTGTCCGAGAACCACTTTTTTGCTAGCCTGATTCCTTTAGTCAGAGAGTTCCTAGTACGGTTGTATAGTGCTCTGTCACCGCTGCTATAGGCCTCCTCTTTGGCTCGACGAAGTTCCCTGAGCTGGGCATTGAACCAGGGCTGCTGCTTGTTGTAAATGCGGTAAGTCTTGGTAGGTACACACGTCCTCACAGTAGCTGATGTAGGATGTGACAGTGTCTTTCAGGTCGGTTGCCGAGGCTTCGAAGACCCCACATTCATTGCAGTCAAAGCAGGCCTGGAGCTTCATCTTGGCCTCATTGGTCCATTTCTTAACAGTCTTGACGACAGGCTTAACCGCTCTCAGCTTCTGTGTATAAGTAAGGGAGTAGGTGGACGAGGCAGTGGTCAGATAGGCCGAGTACAGCACACGGTAAAGATAAAAGGTGTATGCAGCACTGTACAAGCGGTAAAGATAAAAATAAATACAGTAAACAGCATAAATACAAAGAGCAATACAAAGCACCCAACACTACATAGTAAAAGGTAGCAGTAATACCATATACCAGTGAGTGACAAGTACAGGACCGTCTTTTCGAATGGGCACTTGCCCAAGGGCCCCAGTAGTATAATGGCCCTAGGCTGATAGCTGAGGGTCCCCTCTTTCCAGGGGTACAAGATTTTAGAAAATTGGCCCCGGGGAACCGGAGATATCTGACTTCAAAGCAGAGGTCCCCATCTGAGCCTGTTAATTGCTCTTCTCAGCCAGATATCTCAGGTTCTGTCTGAGTTTTTCTGAGGATACACTCCAAAATCTGGGACTTTCCTCTTCTAGTGGACACTGGAAGATTGTCTTTACTATGCAAAGAACCAGAGATATTAGCCTTCATGCAGCTGGTCCCTGCTCCAGCTCCACATGCCTAATATGCAGTTTTATATATTCGTTGGTGGATTGCTCTGGCTCCTGAACTCCGATCCCCAAATCCTCAGTACCTCCTGAAAGGTTGGACTCCCTAGTGTTTGTATCCCATTGAAAGCTTAGAAGTCTATTTCCAGGAACTGGAGATATCTGCAGTCAAGCAAGCTGCCATCCCACCAGAAAATGATGAATATTAAGCACACTCCACTTGCCACCCCTCCCTTACGTATTAAACACCCCCTACCACCCTGGAAGACATGTACTGGGGCACCTTCATTGAGCCCAATGCCCCATTCTACAGTTTAGTGTTCTCCCTCCTGCCTCATCTGTGCAGTAAAGAAGTAATTAGCAGAAATGACTGCTCCAGGTCCTACATGCTGAGCAGAAGATAACCACCCTCTATCGCCCACAGGACATCAAAGCTGCCGCTGATAGCACCCACCCCTACCACTGGAGGATGGGTAGGGGCCCCTGTGCATTGCTGTGCCCAGTGGCCTACACTGTTTTTAAAACGGTGCTGGACAAGTACATGGGAAAGGTTGGGGAAACTTAAGGGCCCCATACACTACAACGATATGTCTGAGGCTGAAGTCGGAGGCGATTTGCCTTGAACTCTCCCGGGAGTGATTCCATACGATTTGGTACATTTTGCATGCGATATATCGTATACGATCCCAGCCATGCCTGTGGGAACCGTCCTATCACGAGTGCAGCACTAACGATCTAGGGGAGCCGATCCGACCCTCACGGTAACGTGGATCGGAAACTTATCCAAAATGCCCGATTTCATCCGATATATCGTCCGAATGCCCGAAATTGGATGAAATCGGGCATTATCGTTCTAGAGTATGGGGCCCTTTACTGTAGCAGGCAGTGGCAAGTCATAGGGCGAAGACACAACCGCTCCAGTGATCTAGTCATATGGATGAGCAGACTGTTTCAGAGTTGCTGTAGTGGAAAAGGAAATAATACAAAGATCATTTGCTGGTAAGCATAGTGCAGTGGAAGAACAAGAGTGAAAAAGGGCCCTGCTTGACAGGTGAAATTCTGTAGTAATATTGAATGAAGCTAATTGGATGATCTGCACCAGCTAACTATAGCGCTACAAGTCATATAGTAATATACAAGTAATATACTACTTGACTCTTCAAATTAAGTTTAGCTTTATGCTGGATGATGAAATAGAGTAAATATAATTATGACCAGTGATCTCCAATAATGTTAACTGAGCTAAATATGTGTAGCATTTATCAATATACCTATTGGACAGCTAATGCACAGATTCATAAATTTCACTCTGTTACCTCTATTAAGTTGGATGTGGAATTACTTTTTGGTATCTGCTCGCTAGCAGAAACTGGAAGCCTTTAATGGGTCACATGTAGCTTTTAAATATATTCGAAGGGGTCAGTTCAGTTGGCCACAAAGGGGATGAGTTGCTGTAACTGCAAAATGTTGCCAACGGCACCACAGCACACCCCTCTTACGGCCCCATCCCGCCCCGAACACATGGATTTTGTATGCAGCTGTGTGGTCGCGGCAAAAATGTGGCACATAGCAGCACTTGACCGTGAGGGGGGGACTTGCAGCAAATTGAATCGGCTGCATAGTTTCCTTTCTGATGAAACAAAACAGAATGAAAGCAGTGTGGTTCTGAAATACCTTTAACAAGCGTAAGCACTTTTGGTCACTTACATTAGAATGCTTCTCAGTGTGCTTTTATTTATTTTTAAAGTACAGCATGCTGAAAATTCTGTGAGGAGGTAAAGTTATCATGGAACCACCGACTTGCCACTCCCGTGCCTGGCTGCCTCATGGTCCACACTGTGCACTGACTGGGGCACACACGCTGATGTCATCTCACACACACACCAGTGGTGTCGCGCACACACTGCTTAAGATTTCAGCATTTCCAGGGAGCGGAGGTGGCAGCGCTGGCAGAAGGTAAATCATTATTGGTGGACTAAGCTAATAATATCTCCAAGTGCTGGCAGAACAGGAACACTGCACCTATGTGCAGTGCGAATGGGGTCTGATCCGGATTGGTGCAGTGTTCCAAAACCTGGGTCAGACCTGGGTTTTTAGTGAAAAAAGGGGTATTAGTGAGGCCTGAAGAAATCATATTCATGTACACTGTTATCTTCCTAACTTATGACCAGGTACGATAATGATCCTATCTTAATATGTGGAATTATGGTTGCTTTCAGACCATAAATACTGAAATATCAGGTGAAATGGTTGATACGAGGTAAAATTATTAATTGTGCTTTAGTACTATAGACCTCATGCTGTGTGGTCTTTGGGGATATAAATCCACTAAGTACAAAGAAAACTTCTGGGTTACTACTATGCAACTTTAAAGCTGGCCACACATGGACAGATTCCACCTCTCATTACATGCTGCAGCTCTGAACACTCTCTTCTCATGCAAACACTACAATCCCTAGGAGGTCTTCAGGGCACAGCTTCTTGGTTCTCATCCTACTTTTCTAATCGCTCCTTCAGTGTAGTTTCTCTGATTCCACATCCTCTTCACTACCTCTCGGTTGGAGTACCGCAAGGCTCAGCCTTAGGTCCTCTGCTTTTCTCAATCTATACCACATCTCTTGGCAAACTAATCGGCTCTTTCGGATTTAAGATGATACTGAAATCTACCTATCATCCCCAGATTTGTCACCATCTGTATTGGGCCGTGTCACTGAATGCCCTTCTGCCATTTCATCTTGGGTGACGTCTTGCCACCTCAAACTTAATATTTCCAAAACAATTAATTATATTTCCACTGGCCAATAGTAGTTACCAACCTGATATCTCTATCACTGTTTTTAACCCCACAAGCTCGCTGCCTAGGTGTCATTCTTGACTCTGAATGTGGGGAGCAAAAGACAGTTTCATCTGTCTCAAAATCATGTTACATACATATAAGAAACATTATCCAAAATATGACCATATCTTACACAATCCACAGCAAAAACTCTAATCCATGCTCTTATTATCTCCTACATTGATTCTTGTAATAGTCTCCTGTCTGGTCTTCCCAAACAGGCTCTCGCCACTACAATCCATTTTGAATGGAGCTGCAAGTCTAATCTTCCTTGCTAGTCATTCATCGTCTGCAGATACTCTGTCATTCCCTCCATTGGTTAATGGTATTCTACTGTATTAAATACTTTTACTTACATACAAGGCTATTAACCAAACTGCAGTAACATATATCTCTTCACTCATCTCAAAATATCTCCCTACCCGACTTCTCCGCTCTGCACAAGATCTGCGTCTCTCATCCACACGTATTACTTGTTCCCAGTCAAAATTATAGGACTTTATCCGGGCTACACCCATTCTGTGTAATGCCCTCCCATGCACAATAAGACTGACCTCTAGTCTCCAAACCTTTAAACGTTCCCTGAAAACTCGTCTCTTCAGACAAGCCTATCAAATTCCATACCCACCCACATAACCTTCCTAATGCTTCCTTATCTATTTACATCCTCTGTACAAAATACATAATCTCACATATTTTGTAACATAGTATCTAAGGTTGAAAAAAGACAATTGTCCATCGACTTTAACCTATTTGTGGTCTCCTATGCAGGATTATTTGGTCTAAAATTTTGACTGATGCGGATATCTGCCGTTGCGTTTTATCCCCCTTTTCTCTGACGTCCTAGTGGATGCTGGGAACTCCGTAAGGACCATGGGGAATAGCGGCTCCGCAGGAGACTGGGCACAACTAAAGAAAGCTTTAGGACTACCTGGTGTGCACTGGCTCCTCCCTCTATGACCCTCCTCCAGACCTCGGTTAGAATTTTGTGCCCGGCTGAGCTGGATGCACACTAGGGGCTCTCCTGAGCTCTTAGAAAAATAGTTTATTTTAGGTTTTTTATTTTCAGTGAGATCTGCTGGCAACAGACTCACTGCTACGAGGGACTAAGGGGAGAGAAGTGAACCTACCTGCTTGCAGCTAGCTTGGGCTTCTAGGCTACTGGACACCATTAGCTCTAGAGGGATCGAACACAGGCCCAGCCTCGGTCGTCCGGTCCCGGAGCCGCGCCGCCGTCCCCCTTACAGAGCCAGAAGCAAGAAGAGGGTCCTGGAAATCGGCGGCAGAAGACTTCGGTCTTCATCAAGGTAGCGCACAGCACTGCAGCTGTGCGCCATTGCTTCCCATGCACACCTCACACTCCGGTCACTGATGGGTGCAGGGCGCTGGGGGGGGCGCCCTGGGCTGCAATATTGAGTACCTTGGCTGGCAAATATCACATAATATAGTCATCGAGACTATATATGTGTAAAATACCCCTGCCAGAAAAAGGGGCGGGGCTATCTCCCTCAGCACACTGGCGCCATTTTCCCTCACAGCTCCGCTGGAAGGATCGCTCCCAGGCTCTCCCCTGCAGTTTCCAGACTACATAGGGTAAAAAAGAGAGGGGGGGCACTAAATTTAGGCGCAATATTGTGTATACAAGCAGCTATTGGGAAAAATCACTCAGTTATAGTGTTAATCCCTGTGTTATATAGCGCTGTTAGTGTGTGCTGGCATACTCTCTCTCTGTCTCCCCAAAGGGCTTTGTGGGGTCCTGTCCTCAGTCAGAGCATTCCCTGTGTGTGCGGTGTGTCGGTACGGCTGTGTCGACATGTTTGATGAGGAGGCTTATGTGGAGGCGGAGCAGGTGCCGATAAATGTGATGTCACCCCCTGCGGGGTCGACACCTGAGTGGATGGTTATGTGGAAGGAATTACACGACAGTGTCGACTCCTTACATAAAAGGTTTGACGACATAGCAGAGGTGGGACAGCCAGCTTCTCAGCCTGTGCCTGCCCAGACGTCTCTAAAGCCATCAGTGGCTCTAAAACGCCCGCTACCTCAGATGGCAGACACAGATGTCGACACGGATACTGACTCCAGTGTCGACGATGATGAGACTAGTGTACATTCCAATAGAGCCACCCGTTACATGATTATGGCAATGAAAAATGTGTTGCATATTTCTGATATTACCCCAGGTACCACAAAAAAGGGTATTATGTTTGGGGAGAAAAAACTACCAGTGGTTTCTCTGACGTCCTAGTGGATGCTGGGGACTCCGTCAGGACCATGGGGGGAATAGCGGCTCCGCAGGAGACAGGGCACAAAAGTAAAAGCTTTAGGATCAGGTGGTGTGCACTGGCTCCTCCCCCTATGACCCTCCTCCAAGCCTCAGTTAGATTTTTGTGCCCGGCCGAGAAGGGTGCAATCTAGGTGGCTCTCCTAAAGAGCTGCTTAGAGTAAAAGTTTTGTTAGGTTTTTTATTTTCAGTGAGTCCTGCTGGCAACAGGCTCACTGCATCGAGGGACTTAGGGGAGAGAAGTGAACTCACCTGCGTGCAGGATGGATTGGCTTCTTAGGCTACTGGACACCATTAGCTCCAGAGGGAGTCGGAACACAGGTCTCACCCTGGGGTTCGTCCCGGAGCCGCGCCGCCGACCCCCTTGCAGATGCCGAAAAGTGAAGAGGTCCAGAAACCGGCGGCAGAAGACTTTTCAGTCTTCATAAGGTAGCGCACAGCACTGCAGCTGTGCGCCATTGTTGTCAGCACACTTCATAGCAGCGGTCACTGAGGGTGCAGGGCGCTGGGGGGGGCGCCCTGGGCAGCAATGATAGTACCTTATTCTGGCTAAAAATACATCACATATAGCCCCTGGGGGCTATATGGATGTATTTAACCCCTGCCAGGTCTCAGAAAAACGGGAGAAGAAGCCCGCCGAAAAGGGGGCGGGGCCTATTCTCCTCAGCACACAGCGCCATTTTCCCTCACAGAAATGCTGGTGGGAAGGCTCCCAGGCTCTCCCCTGCACTGCACTACAGAAACAGGGTTAAAACAGAGAGGGGGGGGCACTTATTTGGCGATATGACTATATACAGGTTGAGTATCCCATATCCAAATATTCCGAAATACGGAATATTCCGAATTACGGACTTTTTTGTGTGAGAGTGAGATAGTGAAACCTTTGTTTTTTGATGGCTCAATGTACACAAACTATGTTTAATACACAAAGTTATTAAAAATATTGTATTAAATGACCTTCAGGCTGTGTGTATAAGGTGTATATGGAACATAAATGAATTGTGTGAATGTACACACACTTTGTTTAATGCACAAAGTTATAAAAAATATTAGCTACAATTACCTTCAGGCTGTGTGTATAAGGTGTATATGAAACATAAATGCATTCTGTGCTTAGATTTAGGACCCATCACCATGATATATCATTATGGTATGCAATTATTCCAAAATACGGAAAAATCCCATATCCAAAATACCTCTGGTCCCAAGCATTTTGGATAAGGGATACTCAACCTGTATATTAAAATGCTATAAGGGAAAAACACTTATATAAAGGTTGTCCCTGTATAATTATAGCGTTTTTGGTGTGTGCTGGCAAACTCTCCCTCTGTCTCCCCAAAGGGCTAGTGGGGTCCTGTCCTCTATCAGAGCATTCCCTGTGTGTGTGCTGTGTGTCGGTACGTGTGTGTCGACATGTAGGAGGACGATGTTGGTGAGGAGGCGGAGCAATTGCCTGTAATGGTGATGTCACTCTCTAGGGAGTCGACACCGGAATGGATGGCTTATTTAAGGAATTACGTGATAATGTCAACACGCTGCAAGGTCGATTGACGACATGAGACGGCCGGCAAACCAATTAGTACCTGTCCAGGCGTCTCAAACACCGTCAGGGGCGTTAAAACGTCCTTTTACCTCAGTCGGTCGACACAGACACGGACACTGACTCCAGTGTCGACGGTGAAGAAACAAACGTATTTTCCTTTAGGGCCACACGTTACTTGTTAAGGGCAATGAAGGAGGTGTTACATATTTCTGATACTACAAGTACCACAAAAAAGGGTATTATGTGGAGTGTGAAAAAACTACCTGTAGTTTTCTCTGACGTCCTAGTGGATGCTGGGAACTCCGTAAGGACCATGGGGAATAGCGGCTCCGCAGGAGACAGGGCACATCTAAAGAAAGCTTTAGGATCACCTGGTGTGCACTGGCTCCTCCCCCTATGACCCTCCTCCAAGCCTCCGTTAGATTTCTGTGCCCGACGAGAAGGGTGCACACTAGGGGCTCTCCTGAGCTCTTTGTGAAAGTTTTAGTTTAGGTTTATTATTTTCAGTGAGACCTGCTGGCAACAGGCTCACTGCATCGAGGGACTAAGGGGAGAAGAAGCGAACTCACCTGCGTGCAGAGTGGATTGGGCTTCTTAGGCTACTGGACATTAGCTCCAGAGGGACGATCACAGGTTCAGCCTGGATGGGTCACCGGAGCCGCGCCGCCGGCCCCCTTACAGAGCCAGAAGAGCGAAGAGGTCCGGAAAAATCGGCGGCAGAAGACTTTCCTGTCTTCAGATAAAGGTAGGCGCACAGCACCGCAGCTGTGCGCCATTGCTCTCAGCACACTTCACACTCCGGTCACTGAGGGTGCAGGGCGCTGGGGGGGCAGCGCCCTGAGACGCAATAAATCGTTAGAAAACCTTTTATGGCTAAAATAAATGCATCACATATAACTCCTGGGCTATATGGATGCATTTAACCCCTGCCAAAACATACAAGAAAACGGATGATAAGGACGCAGAGAAAGGGGCGGAGCCTATCTCCTCAGCACACTGGCGCCATTTTCCCTCACAGCTCAGTTGGAGGAAAGCTCCCTGGCTCTCCCCTGCAGTCACTACACTACAGAAAGGGGTTAAAAAAGAGAGGGGGGCACAAATTAGGCGCAGTATAAACAATACAGCAGCTATAAAGGGAAAAACACTTATATAAGGTTATCCCTGTATATATATATATAGCGCTCTGGTGTGTGCTGGCAAACTCTCCCTCTGTCTCCCCAAAGGGCTAGTGGGGTCCTGTCCTCTATCAGAGCATTCCCTGTGTGTGTGCTGTGTGTCGGTACGTTTGTGTCGACATGTATGAGGAGAAAAATGATGAGGAGACGGAGTAGAGTGTCTGTAATAGTGTTGTCACCCCCTGGGGGGTCGACACCTGAGTGGATGTACTGTGGAAATTGCGTGACAGTGTCAGCTTTGTATAAAAGACAGTGGTTGACATGAGACAGCCGGCTACTCAGCTTGTGCATGTCCAGACGTCTCATATAGGGGCTCTAAAGCGCCCGTTACCTCAGATACAGACGCCGACACGGATACTGACTCCTGTGTCGACGGTGAAGAGACAACCGTGATTTCCAAATAGGGCCACACATTGCATGATTGAGGCAATGAAAAAAGTTTACACTTTTCTCTAACGTCCTAGTGGATGCTGGGACTCCGTCAGGACCATGGGGAATAGCGGGCTCCGCAGGAGACAGGGCACATCTAAAAAAGCTTTTAGGTCACATGGTGCGTACTGGCTCCTCCCCCTATGACCCTCCTCCAAGCCTCAGTTAGGTTTTTGTGCCCGTCCGAGAGGGTGCAATCTAGGTGGCTCTCCTAAAGAGCTGTTTAGAAAAGTTTTTTTTAGGTTTCAATCTCAGTGATTCCTGCTGGCAACAGGATCACTGCATCGAGGGACTTAGGGGAGAGATTTCCAACTCACCTGCGTGCAGGATGGATTGGAGTCTTAGGCTACTGGACACTTAGCTCCAGAGGGAGTCGGAACACAGGTCAGCCTGGGGTTCGTCCCGGAGCCGCGCCGCCGATCCCCCTTACAGACGCTGAAGAGACGGCAGAACGGAGGTCCGGAAAGCAGGCGGCAGAAGACTCCTCAGTCTTCTTGAAGGTAGCGCACAGCACGGCAGCTGTGCGCCATTGTTGTCACACGGCTCACTGACTCAGTCACGGAGGGTGCAGGGCGCTGCTGGGGGCGCCCTGGGCAGCAATATAATTACCTTTAGTGGCAAAATAAATACATCACATATAGCCATTAAGGCTATATGTATGTATTTTAACCCAGGCCAGTTTCTTAAAAACCGGGGAAAAGCCCGCCGAAAAAGGGGCGGAGCTTATTCTCCTCAGCACTCAGCGCCATTTTCCTGCTCAGCTCCGCTGGTGAGGAAGGCTCCCAGGTCTCTCCCCTGCACTGCACTACAGAAACAGGGTAACAAAGAGAAGGGGGGCATAAATTGGCGATATTTATATATTAAGAGCGCATATATAGTAAACAACACCTTCTAGGGTTGTTTATATACATTTATAGCGCTTTTGGTGTGTGCTGGCAAACTCTCCCTCTGTCTCCCCAAAGGGCTAGGAGGTCCTGTCTTCGATTAGAGCATTCCCTGTGTGGCTGCTGTGTGTCGGTACGTGTGTGTCGACATGTATGAGGACGATGTTGGTGTGGAGGCAGAGCAATTGCCGATGATGGTAATGTCACCCCCTAGGGAGTCGACACCGGAATGGATGGCTTTAGTTATGGAATTACGTGATAATGTCAGCACATTACAAAAGTCAGTTGACGAAATAAGACGCCCGGCAAACCAGTTAGTACCGGTTCAGGCGTCTCAGACACCGTCAGGGGCTGTAAAACGTCCTTTACCTCAGTCAGTCGACACGGGTACCGACACAGATGAATCTAGTGTCGACGGTGAAGAAACAAACGTATTTTCCAATAGGGCCACACGTTATATGATCACGGCAATGAAGGAGGCTTTGCAGATCTCTGATACTGCTGGTACCTCAAAAAGGGGTATTATGTGGGGGGTGAAAAAACTACCTGTATTTTTTCCAGAATCAGAGGAATTGAATGACGTGTGTGATGAAGCGTGGGTTAACCCCGATAGAAAACTGCTAATTTCCAAGAAGTTATTGGCATTATACCCTTTCCCACCAGAGGTTAGGGCGCGCTGGGAAACACCCCCTAGGGTGGATAAGGCGCTCACACGTTTATCAAAGCAAGTGGCGTTGCCGTCTCCTGATACGGCCGCCCTCAAGGATCCAGCAGATAGGAGGCTGGAAACTACACTGAAGAGTATATACACACATACTGGTGTTATACTGCGACCGGCAATAGCCTCAGCCTGGATGTGCAGTGCTGGGGTAGTGTGGTTGGATTCTCTGACTGAAAATATTGATACCCTGGATAGGGACAGTATTTTATTGACTCTAGAGCAATTAAAGGATGCTTTCCTTTATATGCGAGATGCTCAGAGGGATGTTTGTACTCTAGCATCAAGAGTAAGCGCGATGTCCATATCTGCCAGAAGAAGTTTATGGACGCGACAGTGGTCAGGTGATGCGGATTCCAAGAGGCATATGGAAGTATTGCCATATAAAGGAGAGGAATTGTTTGGGGTCGGTCTTTCGGACCTGGTGGCCACGGCAACTGCCGGCAAATCCACTTTTTTACCTCAGACCCCCTCCCAACAGAAAAAGACACCGTCTTTTCAGCCGCAGTCCTTTCGCTCCTATAAAAAGCGACCAAAAGGACAGTCTTATCTGCCGCGAGGCAGAGGAAAGGGTAAGAAAGGGCAGCAAGCAGCCCCTGCCCAGGAACAGAAGCCCGCCCCGGCTTCTACAAAGCCATCAGCATGACGCTGGGGCTTTACAAGTGGACTCAGGAACGGTGGGGGGTCGACTCAAGATTTTCAGCAATCAATGGGTTCACTCACAAGTGGACCCGTGGGTCCTGCAGATAGTATCTCAGGGTTACATGCTGGAGTTCGAAAGGTCTCCCCCTCGCCGGTTCCTAAAGTCTGCTTTACCAACGTCTCCCTCAGAAAGGACGTCTGTTTTGGAAGCCATTCACAAGCTGTATTCTCAGCAGGTGATAGTCAAGGTACCCCTCCTACAACAGGGAAAGGGGTATTCCACACTATTTGTGGTACCGAAACCGGACGGTTCGGTAAGGCCTATTCTAAATCTGAAATCCTTGAACCTGTACATAAAGAAATTCAAGTTCAAGATGGAGTCACTCAGAGCAGTGATAGCGAATCTGGAAGAAGGAGACTTCATGGTGTCCTTGGACATAAAAGATGCTTATCTACATGTCCCGATTTACCCCTCACACCAAGGGTATCTCAGGTTCGTGATACAAGACTGTCATTATCAGTTTCAAACGCTGCCGTTTGGGTTGTCCACGGCCCCTCGGGTCTTTACCAAGGTAATGACCGAAATGATGGTTCTTCTACGAAGAAAAGGCGTATTAATTATCCCTTACTTGGACGATCTCCTGATAAGGGCAAAGTCCAGAGAACAGCTGGAAGTCGGTGTAGCGCTAACACAAGTAGTGCTTCAGCAACATGGGTGGATTCTAAATCTTCCAAAATCTCAATTGACCCCGACAACACATCTGCTATTCCTGGGCATGATTCTGGACACGGTTCAGAAAAAGGTATTTCTCTGACGTCCTAGTGGATGCTGGGACTCCGTAAGGACCATGGGGATATAGCGGCTCCGCAGGAGACAGGGCACAATAATAAAAGCTTTAGGATCAGGTGGTGTGCACTGGCTCCTCCCCCTATGACCCTCCTCCAAGCCTCAGTTAGATTTTTGTGCCCGACGAGAAGGGTGCAATCTAGGTGGCTCTCCTGAGCTGCTTAGAATAAAAGTTTAAGTTAGGTTTTTTATTTTCAGTGAGTCCTGCTGGCAACAGGCTCACTGCTACGAGGGACTTAGGGGAGAGAAGTAAACTCACCTGCGTGCAGGATGGATTTGCTTCTTAGGCTACTGGACACCATTAGCTCCAGAGGGATCGAACACAGGCCCAGCCATGGAGTCCGGTCCCGGAGCCGTGCCGCCGACCCCCCTTGCAGATGCCGAAGTTGAAGAGGTCCAGAGGTCCAGAAACAGGCGGCAGAAGACTTTCAGTCTTCATAAGGTAGCGCACAGCACTGCAGCTGTGCGCCATTGTTGTCAGCACACTTCACCAACAGTCACCAACTGTCACTGAGGGTGCAGGGCGCTGGGGGGGCGCCCTGGGCAGCAATGTATAATACCTTTTTATGGCTAAAATACATCACATATAGCCCTTGAGGCTATATGGATGTATTTAACCCCTGCCAGATCTCACAAACTCCGGGAGAAGAGCCCGCCGAAAAGGGGGCGGGGCCTATTCTCCTCAGCACACGGCGCCATTTTCCTGCTCAGCTCTGCTGTGAGGAAGGCTCCCAGGCTCTCCCCTGCACTGCACTACAGAAACAGGGTTAAAACAGAGAGGGGGGGCACTTATTTGGCGATATGATTACATATATAAAAATGCTATAAGGGAAAACACTTGTATAAGGGGTTGTCCCTGTATAATTATAGCGTTTTTGGTGTGTGCTGGCAAACTCTCCCTCTGTCTCCCCAAAGGGCTAGTGGGGTCCTGTCCTCTATCAGAGCATTCCCTGTGTGTGTGATGTGTGTCGGTACGTGTGTGTCGACATGTAGGAGGACGATGTTGGTGAGGAGGCGGAGCAAATTGCCTGTATTGGTGATGTCACTCTCTAGGGAGTCGACACTGGAATGGATGGCTTATTTAGGAATTACGTGATAATGTCAACACGCTGCAAGGTCGGTTGACGACATGAGACGGCCGGCAAACAAATTAGTACCTGTCCAGGCGTCTCAGACACCGTCAGGGGCTTGTAAAAACGCCCATTTACCTCAGTCGGTCGACACAGACACGGACTCCAGTGTCGACGGTGAAGAAACAAACGTATTTTCCTTTAGGGCCACACGTTTCATGTTAAGGGCAATGAAGGAGGTGTTACATATTTCTGATACTACAAGTACCACAAATAAGGGTATTATGTAGGGTGTGAATAAACTACTTGTAGTTTTTCCTGAATCAGATAAATTAAATGAAGTGTGTGATGATACGTGGGTTTCCTCCGATAGAAAATTATTGGCGGTATACCCTTTCCCGCCAGAAGTTAGGGCGAGTTGGGAAACACACCTTAGGGTGGATAAGGCGCTCACACGCTTATAAAAACAAGGGGTGTTACCGTCCCCAGATACGGCAGCCCTCAAGGAGCCAGCTGATAGGAAGCTGAAAAATATCCTAAAAGTATATACACACATACTGGTGTTATACTACGACCAGCAATCGCCTCAGCCTGGATGTGCAGCGCTGAGGGGGCTTGGTCGGATTTCCTGACTGAAAATATTGATACCCTTGACAGGGACAAGATTTTATTGACTATAGATGCATTTCTATATATGCGAGATGCGCAGAGGGATATTTGCATTCTGGCATCAAGAGTAAATGTGATGTCCATATCTGCCAGACGAAGACACGACAGTGGTCAGGTGATGCAGATTCCAGACGGCACATGGAAGTATTGCCGTATAAAGGGGCGGTCCATCGGACCTGGTGGCCATGGCAACAGCTGAAAAATCCACCTTTTGTTACCCCAAGTCACATCTCAGCAGAAAAGGACACAGTCTTTTCAGTCTCAGTCCTTTCGTCCCCATAAGGGCAGGCGGGCAAAAGGGCCAGTCATATCTGCCCAGGGGTAGAGGAAAGGGAAGAAGACTGCAGCAGGCAGCCCATTCCCAGGAACAGAAGCCCTCCACAGCTTCTGCCAAGTCCGCAGCATGACGCTGGGGCCGTACAAGCGGACTCAGGTGCGGTAGGGGGTCATCTCAAGAGTTTCAGCACGCAGGGGGCTCACTCACAAGTGGACTCCTGGATCCTACACGTAGTATCCCAGGTGTACATTGGAAATTCGAGACGTCTCCCCCTCACAAGTTCCTGAAGTCTGCTTTACCAACGTCTCCCTCCGACAGGGAGGCAGTATTGGGAACAATTCACAGGCTGTATTCCCAGCAGGTGATAATCAAAGTACCCCTTCTACAACAAGGGAAGGGGTATTATTCCACACTATATTGTGGTACTGAAGCCAGACGGCTCGGTGAGATCTGAAATATTTGAACACTTACATACAAGCGTTCAAATCAAGATGGAGTCACTCAGAGTAGTGATAGCGAACCAGGAAGAAGGGGGTGATATGGTGTCACTGGATATCAGGGACGCTTACCTACATGTCCAAATTTGCCTTCTCACCAAGGGTACCTCAGGTTCGTGGTACAGAACTGTCACTATCAGTTCAGACGCTGCCGTTTGGATTGTCCACGGCACCCCGGGTCTTTACCAAGGTAATGGCCGAAATGATGATTCTTCTTAAAAGAAATATGGACGCTTTCCTGATAAGGGCAAGGTCCAGAGAACAGTTGGAGGTCGGAGTAGCACTATCTTAAGTAGTTCTACGACAGCACGAGTGGATTCTAAATATTCCAAAATCGCAGTTTTTTCCGACGACACGTCTACTGTTCCTAGGGATGATTCTGGACACAGTCCAGAAAAGGATGTTTTCTCCCGGAGAAGAAAGCCAGGGAGTTATCCGAGCTAGTCAGGAACCTCCTAAAACCAGGAAAAGTGTCAGTGCATCATTGCACAAGGATCCTGTGAAAAATGGTGGTTTCTTACAAAGCGATCCCATTCGGTAGATTTCACGCAAGAACCTTTCCGTGGGATCTGCTGGAAAAATGGTCCGGATCGCATCTTCAGATGCATCAGCGGATAACCCTGTCTCCAAGGACAAGGGTGTTTCTTCTGCGGTGGCTGCAGAGTGCTCATCTATGAAAGGGCCGCAGATTTGGCATTCAGGACTGGGTCCTGGTGACCACGGATGCCAGCCTGAGTGGCTGGGGAGCAGTCACACAAGGAAAAAATTTCCAGAGAGTGTGATCAAGTCTGGAGACTTCTCTCCACATAAATATACTGGAGCTAAGGGCAATTTACAATGCTCTAAGCTTAGCAAGACCTCTGCTTCACGGTCAGCCGGTATTGATCCAGTGGGACAACATCACGGCAGTCGCCCACGTAAACAGACAGGGCGGCACAAGAAGCAGGAGGGAAATGGCAGAAACTACAAGGATTCTTCGCTGGGCGAAAAATCATGTGATAACACTCTCAGCAGTGTTCATTCCGGGAGTGGAAAACTGGGAAGCAGACTTCCTCAGCAGGCATGACCTCCACCCGGGAGAGTGGGGACTTCATCGGGAAGTCTTCCACATGATTGTAAACCGTTGGGAAAAACCAAAGGTGGACATGATGGCGTCCCGCCTGAACAAAAAACTAGACAGATATTGCGCCAGGTCAAGGGACCCTCAGGCAATAGCGGTGGACGCTCTGGTAACACTGTGGGTGTACCAGTCAGAGTATGTGTTCCCTCCTATGCCTCTCATACCAAAAGTACTGAGAATCATAAGAGGGAGATGAGTAAGAACGATACTCGTGGTTCCGGATTGGCCAAGAAGGACTTGGTACCCGAAACTTCAAGAGATGTTCACGGAAGACCCGTGGCCTCTACCTTTAAGAAAGGACCTGCTCCAGCAGGGGCCTTGTCTGTTCCAAGACTTACCGCGGCCGCGTTTGACGGCATGGCGGTTGAACGCCGGATGCTAAAAGGGCATTCCAGATGAAGTCATCCCTACCCTGGTCGAAGACAGGAAGGATGTAACCGCAAAACATTTTCACCGCATTTGGTGAAGATATGTTGCGTGGTGTGAGGCCAAGAAGGCCCCTACAGAGGAATTCCAACTGGGTCGTTTCCTACATTTCCTGAAAACAGGACTGTCTATGGGCCTAAAATTAGGGTCCATTAAGGTTCAAATTTCGGCCCTGTCGAATTTCTTCCAGAAAGAACTGGCTTTAGTGCCTGACGTTCAGATGTTTGTAAAAGGGGTACTGCATATACAGCCTCCTTTTGTGCCCCAGTGGCACCTTGGGATCTCAATGTTGTTTTGAGTTTCCTAAAGTCACATTGGTTTGAACCACTCACCACTGTGGACTTAGCATCGTCACCTTCCATGTGAGATATTTTATTAGCCCTGGCTTCAGCCAGGCGTGTGTCAGAATTGGCGGCTTTATCATATATAAAGCCCTTACTTAATTTTTCATTCTGACAGGGCAGAATTGAGGACTCGTCCTCAATTTCTCCTTAAGGTGTTTTCTGTTTTTCACATGAACCAACCTATTGTGGTACCTGCGGGTACTAGGGACTTGGAGGACTCCAAGTTACTTGACGTTGTCAGGGCCCTGAAAAATATGTTTCCAGGACGGCTGGAGTCAGAAAATCTGACTCGCTGTTTAGCCTGTATGCACCCAACAAGATGGGTGCTCCTGCTTCTAAGCAGACGATTGCTCGCTGGATTTGTAATACAATTCAGTTTACACATTCTGTGGCAGGCCTGCCACAGCCAAAATCTGTAAAAGCCCATTCCAAAAGGAAGGGGGCTCATCTTGGGCGACTGCCCGAGGGGTCTCGGCTTTACAACTTTGCCGAGCAGTTACTTGGTCAGGGGCAAACACGTTTGCTAAATTCTACAAATTTGATACCCTGGCTGAGGAGGACATGGAGTTCTCTCATTCGGTGCTGCAGGGTCATCCGCACTCTCCCGCCCGTTTGGGAGCTTTGGTATAATCCCCATGGTCCTTACGGAGTCCCAGCATCCACTAGGACGTCAGAGAAAATAAGATTTTACTTACCGATAAATCTATTTCTCGTAGTCCGTAGTGGATGCTGGGCGCCCATCCCAAGTGCGGATTGTCTGCAATACTTGTACATAGTTATTGTTACAAAAATCGGGTTATTCTTGTTGTGAGCCGTCTTTTCAGAGGCTCCTTCGTTGTTATCATACTGTTAACTGGGTTCAGATCACAGGTTGTACGGTGTGATTGGTGTGGCTGGTATGAGTCTTACCCGGGATTCAATATCCTTCCTTATTATGCACGCTCCTCCGGGCACAGTATCCTAACTGAGGCTTGGAGGAGGGTCATAGGGGGAGGAGCCAGTGCACACCACCTGATCCTAAAGCTTTTATTATTGTGCCCTGTCTCCTGCGGAGCCGCTATATCCCCATGGTCCTTACGGAGTCCCAGCATCCACTACGGACTACGAGAAATAGATTTATCGGTAAGTAAAATCTTATTTTCTCCCGGAAGAGAAAGCAAGGGAGTTTTCCGAACTTGTCAAGAACCTCCTATAACCAGGAACTGTGTCAGTACATCAATGCACAAGAGTCCTGGGAAAGATGGTGGCTTCGTACGAAGCGATTCCATTCGGCAGATTCCATGCACGAACATTTCAGTGGGATCTGCTGGACAAATGGTCCGGATCGCATCTGCACATGCATCAGCGGATAACACTGTCACCGAGAACAAGGTTGTCTCTCCTGTGGTGGTTGCAGACTGCCCATCTGTTAGTGGGCCGCAGATTCGGCATACAGGACTGGGTCCTGGTGACTACGGATGCCAGCCTACGAGGTTGGGGAGCAGTCACAAAGGGAAGAAACTTCCAGGGCGTGTGGTCAAACCTGGAGACGTCTCTTCACATAAATATACTGGAGCTAAGAGCGATCTACAATGCTCTAAGCCTGGCAAAATCGCTGCTTCAGGGTCAGCCGGTGTTGATCCAGTCCGACAACATCACGGCAGTCGCCCACGTAAACCGACAAGGCGGCACGAGAAGCAGGAGTGCAATGGCAGAAGCTGCAAGGATTCTGCGCTGGGCGGAAAATCATGTCGTAGCACTGTCAGCAGTGTTCATCCCGGGAGTGGACAACTGGGAAGCAGATTTCCTCAGCAGACACGACCTTCACCCGGGAGAGTGGGGACTTCATCCAGAAGTTTTCCACATGATTGTGAACCGTTGGGAAAAACCAAAGGTGGACATGATGGCGTCTCGCCTCAACAAAAAATTGGACAGGTATTGCGCCAGGTCAAGAGACCCTCAGGCAATAGCTGTGGACGCTCTGGTAACACCGTGGGTGTACCAGTCAGTGTATGTGTTCCCTCCTCTTCCTCACATTCCAAAGGTACTGAGAATTATACGGAAAAGAGGAGTAAGAACAATACTGGTAGCTCCGGACTGGCCAAGAAGAACTTGGTATCCGGAACTTCAAGAGATGCTCACGGAGGATCCGTGGCCTCTACCTCTAAGAAGGGATCTGCTTCAGCAGGGACCTTGTATGTTCCAAGACTTACCGCGGCTGCGTTTGACGGCATGGCGGTTGAACGCCGGATTCTAAAAGAGAAGGGCATTCCTGAGGAAGTTATTCCTACGTTAATTAAAGCCAGGAAAGAAGTGACCGCACAACATTATCACCGCATTTGGAGAAAATATGTTGCGTGGTGTGAGGCCAAGAAGGCTCCAACGGAAGAATTTCAATTGGGTCGATTCTTACATTTCCTGCAAGCAGGATTGTCTATGGGCCTCAAATTGGGGTCCATTAAAGTTCAAATTTCGGCCTTATCAATTTTCTTCCAGAAGGAATTGGCGTCAGTGCCTGAAGTACAAACTTTTGTCAAAGGTGTACTACATATACAACCCCCAATAGTGCCTCCAGTGGCACCGTGGGATTTGAACGTGGTTCTAAATTTTCTCAAATCTCATTGGTTTGAGCCTTTAAAATCGGTAGATTTGAAATACCTTACATGGAAGGTAACCATGCTGTTGGCCCTGGCTTCAGCCAGGAGAGTTTCGGAGTTGGCAGCTTTGTCATACAAAAGCCCATATCTGATATTCCATTCGGACAGGGCAGAATTGAGGACACGTCCTCAATTTCTCCCTAAGGTGGTTTCGGCATTTCACTTGAACCAGCCTATTGTGGTGCCTGCGGCTACTAGCGACTTGGAGGACTCCAAGTTACTGGACGTTGTCAGAGCATTAAAAATATATATTTCAAGGACAGCTGGAGTCAGAAAATCTGACTCGTTGTTTACATTGTATGCACCCAACAAGTTGGGTGCTCCTGCGTCTAAACAGACGATTGCACGTTGGATATGTAGTACAATCCAACTTGCACATTCTGTGGCAGGCCTGCCACAGCCTAAATCTGTAAAGGCCCATTCCACAAGGAAAGTGGGCTCATCCTGGGCGGCTGCCCGAGGAGTCTCGGCATTACAACTTTGCCGAGCAGCTACGTGGTCAGGGGAGAACACGTTTGTAAAATTTTACAAATTTGATACTCTGGCTAAAGAGGACCTGGAGTTCTCTCATTCGGTGCTGCAGAGTCATCCGCACTCTCCCGCCCGTTTGGGAGCTTTGGTATAATCCCCATGGTCCTGACGGAGTCCCAGCATCCACTAGGACGTTAGAGAAAATAAGAATTTACTTACCGATAATTCTATTTCTCATAGTCCGTAGTGGATGCTGGGCGCCCATCCCAAGTGCGGATTGTCTGCAATGCTTGTACATAGTTATTGTTACAAAAATCGGGTTATTACTGTTGTTGTGAGCCATCTGTTCAGAGGCTACTTCGTTTGTGTTATCATACTGTTAACTGGGTTCAGATCACAAGTTGTACGGTGTGATTGGTGTGGCTGGTATGAGTCTTACCCGGGATTCAAGATCCTTCCTTATTGTGTACGCTCGTCCGGGCACAGTACCTAACTGAGGCTTGGAGGAGGGTCATAGGGGGAGGAGCCAGTACGCACCATGTGACCTAAAAGCTTTTTTAGATGTGCCCTGTCTCCTGCGGAGCCCGCTATTCCCCATGGTCCTGACGGAGTCCCAGCATCCACTACGGACTATGAGAAATAGAATTATCGGTAAGTAAATTCTTATTTTCTGATATGAATACCACCAAAAAAAAAGGGGTATTATGTTGGTGAGGAAAAACTTCCTGTAGTTTTCCTGAATCTGAGAAATAAAATGCGTGGGTTTCCCCCCGATAACAATTGATAATTTCTAAAAAGTTATTGGCAGTATACCTTTTCCCGCCAGAGGTTAGGGTGCGTTGGGAAACACCCCCTAGGGGGGATAAGGCGCTCACACGCTTGTAAGAACAAGGGCTCTACCCTCTCTTGAGATGGCCGCCCTTAAGGATCCTGCTGATAGAAAGCAGGAGGGTATCCTAAAATGTATTTACACACATACTGGTGTTATACTGCGACCAGCAATCGCCTCAGCCTGGATGTGCAGTGCTGGGTTGGCGTGGTCGGATTCCCTGACTGGAAATATGATATCCTAGATAAGGACAGTATATTATTGCCTATAGAGCAATTAAAAGATGCATTTCTATATATGCATGATGCACAGCGGAATATTTGCCGACTGGCATCAAGTATAAGTGCGTTGTCCAATTATACCAGTAAAGTGGTCAGGTGATGCGGATTCCAAACGGCATTTGGAAGTATTGCCTTAAAAGAGGGGATGTACCGCAGGTCGCCTCTCAAAATAAGACGCCGTATTATCAGGCGCAGGCCTGGTTGGCAAGCGGACAAAAGGGTTCCTCTTTTCTGCTCGTGACAGAGGGAGAGGAAAATGGCTGCAGAGATCAGCCAGTTCCAAGGAACAGAAACTCTTTTCCGCCTCTGCCAAGCCCTCAGTATGACGCTAGGGCTTTACAAGTTCAGGCACGGTGGGGTCCCGTTCTCAATGAATTTCAGTGCGCAGTGGGCTCACTCGCAAGTAGACCCCTGGATCCTTCTGGTAATATTTCAGGGGTACAAATTGGAATTCGAGACGTATCCCCCTCGCCGTTTCCAAAGGTCTGTTTTACCGACGTCTCCCGCTGACAGGGAGGCAGTTTTGGAAACCATTCACAAGCTGTATTCCCAGCAGGTGATAATCAAGGTACCCCTCCTGCAACAGGGAACGGGGTATTATTCCACACTATTGTGGTACCGAAGCCAGACGGCTCGGTGAGACCGATTTTAAAATCTAAAATCTTTGAACACTTGCATACAGAGGTTCAAATTCAAAATTGAGTCACTCAGAGCAGTGATTGCAAACCTGGAAGAAGGGGACTACATGATGTCTCGGGACATCAAGGATGCTTACCTTCATGTCAAAATTTACCCTTCTCACCAAGGGTATTTCAGGTTATGGTACAGAACTGTCACTATCAGTTCGGACGCTGCCGTAGGGATGGTCCACGGCACCCCGGGTCTTTACTGAAGTAATGATGATATTCCTTCGAAGGAAGGGAATTTTAGTTATCCGTTACTTGGACGATTCCCTGATAAGGGTAAGATCCAGGGAACAGTTGGAGATCGGTGTAGCACTATCTCAGGTAGTGTTGCGGCAGCACGATTGGATTCTCAATATTCCAAAATCGCAGCTGGTTCCGACGACTTGTCTTCTGTTCCTAGGGATGATCCTGGACACAGTCCAGAAAGAAGGTGTTTCTCCCGGAGGAGAAAGCCAGGGAGTTATCCGAGCTAGTCAGGAACCTCTTAAAACCGAACCAAGTCTCAGTGCATCAATGCACAAGGGTTCTGGGTAAAAATGGTGGCTTCCTACGAAGCAATCCCATTCGGCAGATTCCACGCAAGACTTTCCAGTGGAACCTACTGGACAAATGGTCCGGGTCGCTTCAGCGGATAACCCTGTCACCGGGGACAAGGGTATCCCTCCTGTGGTGGTTGCAGAGTGCTCATCTTCTAGAGGGCCGCAGATTCGGCATTCGGGACTGGGTCCTGGTGGCCACGGATGCCAGCCTGCGAGGCTGGGGAGCAGTCACACAGGGAAGGAATTTCCAGGGCTTATGGTCAAGCCTGGAGACATCTCTTCATATAAACATTCTGGAACTAAGGGCCATTTACAATGCCCTAAGTCAAGCGAAACCCCTGCTTCAGGGTCAGGCGGTATTGATCCAATCGGACAACATCACGTCAGTCGCCCACGTAAACAGACAGGGCGGCACGGGAAGCAGGGGGGCAATGACAGAAGCTGCAAGGATTCTTCGCTGGGCGGAAAATCATGTGATAGCACTGTCAGCAGTGTTCATTCCGGGAGTGGACAACTGGGAAGCAGACTTCCTCAGCAGACACGACCTTCACCCGGGAGAGTGGGGACTTCACCCAGAAGTCTTCCACCTGATTGTAAACCGTTGGGAAAAACCAAAGGTGGACATAATGGCGTCCCGTCTAAACAAAAAACTAGACAGATATTGCGCCAGGTCAGGGGACCCTCAGGCAATAGCGGTGGACGCTCTGGTAACACCGTGGGTGTACCAGTCAGTGTATGTGTTCCCTCCTCTGCCTCTCATACCAAAAGTACTGAGAATCATAAGAAGGAGAGGAGTAAGAACTATACTCGTGGTTCCGGATTGGCCAAGAAGGACTTGGTATCCGGAACTTCAAGAGATGCTCACGGACGAACCGTGGCCTCTACCTCTAAGAAAGGACCTGCTCCAGCAGGGGCCTTGTCTGTTCCAAGACTTACCGCGGCTGCGTTTGACGGCTTGGCGGTTGAACGCCGGATCCTGAAGGAAAAAGGCATTCCAGATGAAGTCATCCCTACCCTGGTCAAGGCCAGGAAGGACGTAACCGCAAAACATTATCACCGCATTTGGCGAAAATATGTTGCGTGGTGGGAGGCCAAGAAGGCCCCTACAGAGGAATTTCAACTGGGTCGTTTCCTCCATTTCCTGCAAACAGGACTGTCTATGGGCCTAAAATTAGGGTCCATTAAGGTTCAAATTTCGGCCCTGTCGATTTTCTTCCAAAAGGAACTGGCTTCAGTGCCTGAAGTTCAGACATTTGTAAAATGGGTACTGCATATACAGCCTCCTTTTGTGCCTCCAGTGGCACCTTGGGATCTCAATGTTGTGTTGAGTTTCCTAAAGTCACATTGGTTTGAACCACTCACCACTGTGGACTTAAAATATCTCACATGGAAGGTGACGATGCTGTTAGCCCTGGCTTCAGCCAGGCGTGTGTCAGAATTGGCGGCTTTATCATATAAAAGCCCTTATTTAATATTTCATTCTGACAGGGCAGAATTGAGGACTTGTCCTCAATTTCTACCTAAGGTGGTTTCTGCATTTCACATGAAGCAACCTATTGTGGTACCTGCGGCTACTAAGGACTTGGAGGATTCCAAGTTGCTTGACGTGGTCAGGGCCCTGAAAATATGTTTCCAGGACGGCTGGAGTCAGAAAATCTGACTCGCTGTTTATCCTGTATGCACCCAACAAACTGGGTGCTCCTGCTTCTAAGCAGACGATTGCTCGTTGGATTTGTAGTACAATTCAGCTTGCACATTCTGTGGCAGGCCTGCCACAGCCAAAAATCTTAAAATGCCCACTCCACAAGGAAGGTGGGCTCATCTTGGGCAGCTGCTTGAGGGGTCTCGGCTTTACAACTTTGCCGAGCAGTTACTTGGTCAGGAGCAAATACGTTTGTAAACTTCTACAAATTTGATACCCTGGCTGAGGAGGACCTGGAGTTCTCTCATTCGGTGCTGCAGAGTCATCCGCACTCTCCCGCCCGTTTGGGAGCTTTGGTATAATCCCCATGGTCCTTACGGAGTTCCCAGCATCCACTAGGACGTCAGAGAAAATAAGAATTTACTTACCGATAATTCTATTTCTCGTAGTCCGTAGTGGATGCTGGGCGCCCATCCCAAGTGCGGATTGTCTGCAATACTGGTACATAATTATTGTTACCAAAAAATTCGGGTTATTGTTGTAGTGAGCCATCTTTTATAGAGGCTTCTCTATTATCATGCTGTTAACTAGGTTCAGATCACAAGTTGTACAGTGTGATTGGTGTGGCTGGTATGAGTCTTACCCGGGATTCAAAATCCTTCCTTATTGTGTACGCTCGTCCGGGCACAGTATCCTAACTGAGGCTTGGAGGAGGGTCATAGGGGGAGGAGCCAGTGCACACCAGGTGATCCTAAAGCTTTCTTTAGATGTGCCCTGTCTCCTGCGGAGCCGCTATTCCCCATGGTCCTTACGGAGTTCCCAGCATCCACTACGGACTACGAGAAATAGAATTATCGGTAAGTAAATTCTTATTTTTCCTGAATCGGATAAATTAAATGAAGTGTGTGATGATGCGTGGGTTTCCCCCGATAGAAAATTATTGGCGGTATACCCTTTCCCGCCAGAAGTTAGGGCGCGTTGGGAAACACCCCTTAGGGTGGATAAGGCGCTCACACGCTTATCAAAACAAGTGGCGGTACCGTCTCCAGATAGGGCCGCCCTCAAGGAGCCAGCTGATAGGAGGCTGGAAAATATCCTAAAAAGTATATACACACATACTGGTGTTATACTGCGACCAGCGATCGCCTCAGCCTGGATGTGCAGCGCTGGGGTGGCTTGGTCGGATTCCCTGACTGAAAATATTGATACCCTTGACAGGGACAGTATTTTATTGACTATAGAGCATTTAAAGGATGCATTTCTATATATGCGAGATGCACAGAGGGATATTTGCACTCTGGCATCAAGAGTAAGTGCGATGTCCATATCTGCCAGAAGTTGTTTATGGACACGACAGTGGTCAGGTGATGCAGATTCCAAACGGCACATGGAAGTATTGCCGTATAAAGGAGAAAAAGACAACGTCTTTTCAGCCTCAGTCCTTTCGTCCCCATAAGGGCAAGCGGGCAAAAGGCCAGTCATATCTGACATGGGATAGAGGAAAGGGAAGAAGACTGCAGCAGGCAGCCCATTCCCAGAAACAGAAGCCCTCCACCGCTTCTGCCAAGTCCTCAGCATGACGCTGGGGCCGTACAAGCGGACTCAGGTGCGGTGGGGGGGGTCGTCTCAAGAGTTTCAGCACGCAGTGGGCTCACTCGCAAGTGGACCCCTGGATCCTACAAGTAGTATCCCAGGGGTACAGATTGGAAATTCGAGACGTCTCCCCCTCGCAGGTTCCTGAAGTCTGCTTTACCAACGTCTCCCTCCGACAGGGAGGCAGTAGTGGAAACAATTCACAAGCTGTATTCCCAGCAGGTGATAATCAAAGTACCCCTCCTACAACAAGGAAAGGGGTATTATTCCACACTATATTGTGGTACTGAAGCCAGATGGCTCGGTGAGACCTATTCTAAATCTGAAATAGTTGAACACTTACAAAGGTTCAAATCAAGATGGAGTCACTCAGAGCAGTGATAGCGAACCAGGAAGAAGGGGACTATATGGTGTCCCGGGACATCAGGGATGCTTACCTCCATGTCCCAATTTGCCCTTCTCACCAAGGGTACCTCAGGTTCGTGGTACAGAACTGTCACTATCAGTTTCAGACGCTGCCGGTTGGATTGTCCACGGCACCCCGGGTCCTTACCAAGGTAATGGCCGAAATGATGATTCTTCTTCAAAGAAAATGGACGATCTCCTGATAGGGGCAAGGTCCAGAGAACAGTTGGAGGTCGGAGTAGCACTATCTCAAGTAGTTCTACGACAGCACGGGTGGATTCTAAATATTCCAAAACCGCAGCTGTTTCCGACGACACGTCTGCTGTTCCTAGGGATGATTCTGGACACAGTCCAGAAAAAGGTGTTTCTCCCGGAGAAGAAAGCCAGGGAGTTATCCGAGCTAGTCAGGAACCTCCTAAAACCAGGAAAAGTGTCAGTGCATCATTGCACAAGGGTCCTGGGAAAAATGGTGGCTTCTTACGAAGCGATTCCATTCGGTAGATTTCACGCAAGAACTTTTCAGTGGGATCTGCTGGAAAAATGGTCCGGATCGCATCTTCAGATGCATCAGCGGATAACCCTGTCTCCAAGGACAAGGGTGTTTCTTCTGCGGTGGCTGCAGAGTGCTCATCTACTAAAGGGCCGCAGATTCGGCATTCAGGACTGGGTCCTGGTGACCACGGATGCCAGCCTGAGAGGCTGGGGAGCAGTCACACAGGGAAAAAATTTCCAGGGAGTGTGATCAAGTCTGGAGACTTCTCTCCACATAAATATACTGGAGCTAAGGGCAATTTACAATGTTCTAAGCTTAGCAAGACCTCTGCTTCACGGTCAGCCGGTATTGATCCAGTGGGACAACATCACGGCAGTCGCCCACGTAAACAGACAGGGCGGCACAAGAAGCAGGAGGGCAATGGCAGAAACTGCAAGGATTCTTCGCTGGGCGAAAAATCATGTGATAGCACTGTCAGCAGTGTTCATTCCGGGAGTGGACAACTGGGAAGCAGACTTCCTCAGCAGGCACGACCTCCACCCGGGAGAGTGGGGACTTCATCGGGAAGTCTTCCACATGATTGTGAACCGTTGGGAAAGACCAAAGGTGGACATGATGGCGTCCCGCCTGAACAAAAAACTGGACAGGTATTGCGCCAGGTCAAGAGACCCTCAAGCAATATCTGTGGACGTTCTGGTAACACCGTGTGTGTACCAGTCGGTGTATGTGTTCCCTCCTCTGCTTCTCATAACCAAGGTACTGAGAATTATAAGACGTAGAGGAGTAAGAACTATACTCGTGGCTCCGGATTGGCCAAGAAGGACGTGGCACCCGGAACTTCAAGAAATGCTCACAGAGGACTCATGGCCTCTGCCGCTAAGAAGGGACTTGCTTCAGCAAGTACCAGGTCTGTTCCAAGACTTACCGCGGCTGCGTTTGACGGCATGGCGGTGGAACGCCAGATCCTAAGGGAAAAAGGCATTCCGGAAGAGGTCATTCCTACCCTGGTCAAAGCCAGGAAGGAGGTGACCGCAAAACATTATCACCACATGTGGCGAAAATATGTTGCGTGGTGTGAGGCCAGGAAGGCCCCACGAAGAAATTTCAACTCTGTCGATTCCTGCATTTCCTGAAAACAGGAGTGTCTATGGGCCTCAAATTGGGGTCCATTAAGGTTCAAATTTCGGCCCTGTCAATTTTCTTCCAGAAAGAATTGGCTTCAGTTCCTGAAGTCCAGAAGTTTGTCAAGGGAGTATTGCATATACAACCCCCTTTTTGTGCCTCCAGTGGCACTGTGGGATCTCAACGTAGTTCTGGGATTCCTCAAATCGCATTTTAAACCGCTCAAATCTGTGGATTTGAAATATCTCACATGAAAAGTGACCATGCTGTTGGCCCTGGCCTCGGCCAGGCGAGTGTCAGAATTGGCGGCTTTGTCTCACAAAAGCCATATCTGGTTGTCCATTCGGACAGGGCAGAGCTGCGGACTCGTCCCCAGTTTCATCCTAAGGTGGTGTCAGCGTTTCACCTGAACCAGCTTATTGTGGTACCTGCGGCTACTAGGGACTTGGAGGACTCCAAGTTGCTAGATGTTGTCAGGGCCCTGAAAATATAGGTTTCCAGGACGGCTGGAGTCAGGAAAACTGACTCGCTGTTATCCTGTATGCACCCAACAAACTGGGTGCTCTTGCTTCTAAGCAGACGATTGCTCGTTGGATTTGTAGCACATTTCAACTTGCACATTCTGTGGCAGGCCTGCCACAGCCTAAATCTGTCAAGGCCCATTCCACAAGGAAGGTGGGCTCATCCTGGGCGGCTGCCCGAGGGGTCTCGGCATTACAACTCTGCCGAGCAGCTACGTGGTCGGGGGAGAACACGTTTGTAAAATTCTACAAATTTGATACCCTGGCTAAAGAGGACCTGGAGTTCTCTCATTCGGTGCTGCAGAGTCATCCGCACTCTCCCGCCCGTTTGGGAGCTTTGGTATAATCCCCATGGTCCTGACGGAGTCCCCAGCATCCACTAGGACGTCAGAGAAAATAAGATTTTACTTACCGATAAATCTATTTCTCGTAGTCCGTAGTGGATGCTGGGCGCCCATCCCAAGTGCGGATTGTCTGCAATACTTGTACATAGTTATTGTTACAAAAATCGGGTTATTATTGTTGTGAGCCATCTTTTCAGAGGCTCCGCTGTTATCATGCTGTTAACTGGGTTCAGATCACAGGTTGTACAGTGTGATTGGTGTGGCTGGTATGAGTCTTACCCGGGATTCAAAATCCTTCCTTATTGTGTACGCTCGTCCGGGCACAGTATCCTAACTGAGGCTTGGAGGAGGGTCATAGGGGGAGGAGCCAGTGCACACCACCTGATCCTAAAGCTTTTACTTTTGTGCCCTGTCTCCTGCGGAGCCGCTATTCCCCCCATGGTCCTGACGGAGTCCCCAGCATCCACTACGGACTACGAGAAATAGATTTATCGGTAAGTAAAATCTTATTTTTTCCCCCATCTGATGAATTAAATGAAGTGTGTGAAGAAGCGTGGGCTTCCCCCGATAAGAAACTGGTAATTTCTAAAAAGTTACTAATGGCGTACCCTTTCCCGCCAGAGGACAGGTCACGTTGGGAGACATCCCCTAGGGTGGATAAAGCGCTCACACGTCTGTCAAAAAAGGTGGCACTACCGTCTCCGGACACGGCCGCCCTAAAGGAGCCTGCAGATAGAAAGCAGGAGGCTATCCTGAAGTCTGTATATACACACTCGGGTATTATACTGAGACCGGCTATTGCTTCAGCATGGATGTGCAGTGCTGCAGCTGCGTGGTCAGATTCCCTGTCGGAAAACATTGATACCCTAGACAGGGACACTATATTGCTAACCGTAGAGCATATTAAAGACGCTGTCTTGTACATGAGAGATGCACAGAGGGATATTTGCCGGCTGGCATCTAAAATAAACGCAATGTCCATTTCTGCCAGGAGAGGATTGTGGACTCGGCAGTGGACAGGAGATGCAGATTCTAAAAGGCACATGGAAGTATTGCCTTACAAGGGTGAGGAGTTGTTTGGGGATGGTCTCTCGGACCTAGTTTCCACAGCGACAGCTGGAAAGTCAGCATTTTTACCCCATGTTCCCTCACAGCCAAAGAAAGCACCGTATTATCAGGTACAGTCCTTTCGGCCCCAGAAAGGCAAGCGGGTTAGAGGCGCGTCCTTTCTGCCCAGAGGCAGAGGTAGAGGGAAAAAGCTGCAACATACAGCCAGTTCCCAGAAACAAAAGTCCTCCCCCGCTTCCTCTAAGTCCACCGCATGACGCTGGGGCTCCACAGGCGGAGCCAGGTACGGTGGGGGCCCGTCTCAAGAACTTCAGCGACCAGTGGGCTCGCTCACGGGTGGATCCCTGGATTCTACAAGTAGTATCTCAGGGGTACAAGCTGGAATTCGAGACGTCTCCCCCTCGCCGTTTCCTCAAATCTGCCTTGCCGACAGCTCCCCCGGACAGGGAGGCAGTGCTGGAGGCGATTCACAAGCTGTATTCTCAGCAGGTGATAATCAAGGTACCCCTCCTTCAACAAGGACGGGGTTACTATTCCACAATGTTTGTGGTACCGAAACCGGACGGTTCGGTGAGACCCATTTTAAATTTAAAATCCTTGAACACTTATATAAGAAGGTTCAAGTTCAAGATGGAATCGCTCAGGGCGGTGATTGCAAGCCTGGGCGAGGGGGATTCCATGGTATCACTGGACATCAAGGATGCTTACCTGCATGTCCCCATTTACCCTCCTCACCAGGAGTACCTCAGATTTGTGGTACAGGACTGTCATTACCAATTACAGACGTTGCCGTTTGGTCTGTCCACGGCACCGAGGGTATTTACCAAGGTAATGGCCGAAATGATGATACTCCTTCGGAGAAAGGGAGTTTTAATTATCCCGTACTTGGACGATCTCCTTATAAAGGCGAGGTCCAGGGAACAGTTGTTGATCGGTGTAGCACTAGCTCGGGAAGTGCTACAACAGCACGGCTGGATCCTGAGTATTCCAAAGTCGCAGCTGGTTCCTACAACGCGTCTACTGTTCCTGGGGATGGTTCTGGACACAGAACAGAAAAAAGTATTTCTCCCGGAGGAGAAGGCCAAGGAGTTGTCATCTCTAGTTAGAGACCTCCTAAAACCAAAACAGGTGTCGGTGCACCACTGCACGCGAGTCCTGGGAAAGATGGTGGCTCTTACAAAGCAATTCCATTCGGAAGGTTCCATGCAAGGATCTTTCAGTGGGATCTGTTGGACAAGTGGTCCGGATCGCATCTTCAGATGCATCGGCTGATAACCCTGTCTCCAAGGACCAGGGTGTCGCTGTTGTGGTGGCTGCAGAGTGCTCATCTTCTAGAGGGCCGCAGATTCGGCATACAGGACTGGGTCCTGGTGACCACGGATGCTAGCCTTCGAGGTTGGGGGGCAGTCACACAGGGAAGAAACTTCCAGGGACTATGGACAAGTCAGGAGACTTTCCTACACATAAATATTCTGGAACTAAGGGCCATTTACAATGCCCTAAGTCGGCAAGACCCCTGCTTCAACACCAGCCGGTGCTGATCCAGTCAGACAACATCACGGCGGTCGCCCATGTAAACCGACAGGGCGGCACAAGAAGTAGGATGGCAATGGCAGAAGCCACAAGGATTCTCCGATGGGCGGAAAATCATGTGTTAGCACTGTCAGCAGTGTTCATTCCCGGAGTGGACAACTGGGAAGCAGACTTTCTCAGCAGACACGACCTCCACCCGGGAGAGTGGGGACTTCATCCAGAAGTTTTCCAAATGATTGTACACCGGTGGGAAAGGCCACAGGTGGACATGATGGCGTCCCGCCTCAACAAAAAGCTAAAAAGATATTGCGCCAGGTCAAGGGACCCTCAGGCGATAGCTGTGGACGCTCTGGTAACACCGTGGGTGTACCGGTCGGTGTATGTGTTCCCTCCTCTGCCTCTCATACCCAAGGTACTGAGACTAATAAGAAGGAGAGGAGTAAGAACTATACTCATTGTTCCGGATTGGCCAAGAAGAGCTTGGTACCCAGAACTTCAAGAAATGATCTCAGAGGACCCATGGCCTCTGCCGCTCAGATAGGACCTGCTGCAGCAGGGGCCCTGTCTGTTCCAAGACTTACCGCGGCTGCGTTTGACGGCATGGCGGTTGAACGCCGGATCCTGAAGGAAAAGGGCATTCCGGAGGAAGTTATCCCTACGCTTATTAAAGCTAGGAAAGAAGTGACCGCAAACCATTATCACCGCATATGGCGGAAATATGTTACGTGGTGTGAGGCCAGGAAGGCCCCAACGGAGGAATTTCAGCTAGGTCAATTTCTGCACTTCCTACAGTCAGGGGTGACTATGGGCCTAAAATTGGGTTCCATTAAGGTCCAGATTTCGGCTCTATCGATTTTCTTCCAAAAAGAACTGGCTTCACTACCTGAAGTTCAGACATTTGTTAAGGGAGTGCTGCATATTCAGCCCCCTTTTGTGCCCCCAGTGGCACCTTGGGATCTCAACGTGGTGTTGGATTTCCTAAAGTCGCATTGGTTTGAACCACTTAAAACCGTGGAACTAAAATATCTCACGTGGAAAGTGGTCATGCTGTTGGCCTTGGCTTCGGCCAGGCGTGTGTCGGAATTGGCGGCTTTGTCTTGTAAAAGCCCTTATCTGATTTTTCATATGGATAGGGCAGAATTGAGGACTCGTCCCCAATTTCTCCCAAAGGTGGTTTCAGCGTTTCATTTGAACCAGCCTATTGTGGTGCCTGCGGCTACTCCTGACTTGGAGGACTCCAAGTTGCTGGACGTAGTCCGGGCCCTAAAATCTATGTTTCCAGGACAGCTGGAGTCAGAAAGACTGACTCGCTATTTATCCTGCATGCGCCCAACAAGTTGGGTGCGCCTGCTTCAAAGCAGACTATTGCTCGCTGGATCTGTAGGAGGAAGGTGGGCTCTTCTTGGGCGGCTGCCCGAGGGGTCTCGGCTTTACAACTTTGCCGAGCAGCTACTTGGTCGAGGTCAAACACATTTGCTAAATTCTACAAGTTTGATACCCTGGCTGAGGAGGACCTAGAGTTCGCTCATTCGGTGCTGCAGAGTCATCCGCACTCTCCCGCCTGTTTGGGAGCTTTGGTATAATCCCCATGGTCCTTACGGAGTTCCCAGCATCCACTAGGACGTCAGAGAAAATAAGATTTTACTCACCGGTAAATCTATTTCTCGTAGTCCGTAGTGGATGCTGGGTGCCCGTCCCAAGTGCGGATTGTCTGCAATACTTGTATATAGTTATTGTTTAACTAAAGGGTTATTGTTGAGCCATCTGTTGAGAGGCTCAGTTATATTTCATACTGTTAACTGGGTATAGTATCACGAGTTATACGGTGTGATTGGTGTGGCTGGTATGAGTCTTACCCGGGATTCAAAATCCTTTCCTTATTGTGTCAGCTCTTCCGGGCACAGTATCCTAACTGAGGTCTGGAGGAGGGTCATAGAGGGAGGAGCCAGTGCACACCAGGTAGTCCTAAAACTTTCTTTAGTTGTGCCCAGTCTCCTGCGGAGCCGCTATTCCCCATGGTCCTTACGGAGTTCCCAGCATCCACTACGGACTACGAGAAATAGATTTACCGGTGAGTAAAATCTTATTTTTATAGTAACTATAGTGCGTGACTATGCACCATAACCTTGGATATCCTTATCCATTAGGAATTTATATAACACATTCTTAAAGGTGTTGACTGAGTCTGCCATTACAACTCCCTCAGGCAGGGAATTCCAGACACGTATTGTCCTTGCCGTGAAAAAGCCTTTACGCTGCATTGTGCGGAATCTCCTCTAACATGAGCGAGTGTCCACGAGTCGTCTGTGTTGATCTAACCAAAAACAGATCCTGCGCAAGATCTGTGTATTGTCCCCTTATATATTTGTAGATGTTGATCATGTCTCCTCTTAGTCTTATCTTTTCCAGTGTAAACATGCCTAGTCTTGCAAGCCTTTCCTGGTATTCCAGCATCTCCATGCCCTTAATTAGTATGGTCGCCCACCTCTGAACCTTTTCTAGCTCCAGGATATCCTTTTTGTAGTATGGTGCCCAGAATTGTACACAGTATTCAAGGTGTGGCCTCACTAGTGATTTATATAACAGGAGTATAACACTCTCGTCCCTTGCATCAATTCCCCGTTTTATGCATTCTAATATCTTATTAGCCTTCTTTGCTTCAATCCTACTTTGGGTACTGCTGCTTAGTTTGCTATCTATGAGGACACCTAAGTCCGTACAGCATCCCCTAATTTTACCCCATTTAGTATGTAGGTGTTATTTTTGTTCTTGTTACCACATTGCATTACCTTACACTTGTCTGTATTGAAGCGCATTCTCCATTTCGCTGCCCATGCTTCTAATTTAACTAAGTCGTTCTGAAGCGACTCAGCATCCTCCTCCGTATTTATAGCCGTACACAATTTGGTATCACCTGCAAAAATAGACACCATGCTCTCTAGACCTTCTGTTAGGACGTTAATGAAAATATTGAACAATAGCTGTCCTAATACTGAGCCTTGTAGCACACCATTTAGCACTTCAGTCCAATTTGAAAAAGATCCATTAACCACAACGCGCTGCTCCCTATTATCTAACCCAGTGGTTTCCAAACTTTTTTGAATCATGGCTCCCTAGAATATCAGAATTTTTTTCACAGCACCCCTAGGCCAAAAATTTCTTATTGAGAAATTTAGAAAGAAATATTACATTAAGTAGATCGCGTTTATATGTCATCCTTAGGGTCAGTTGTGTGGTGAGGGACAATATTTGCTTCTGTTTGGCCACATATGTTATGACTGGCAGCCACCAGCACTGGTTTTGCCTATTATATTGACCATGAATAATTTTAATTGGTCCTGGACCACCAACCCAGGGCACCCCTGCAAGTGTCCTGAGGCACCCCAGGTAGGCACGGCACACAGTTTGGGAACATCTGATCTAACCAGTTTTTGATCCAAGTGCATATTGTGCTTCCTAGCCCTATTTCTTGTAGAGAAGTCTCATGTGCGGTACAGTGTCGAAAGCTTTGGCAAAGTCTAAAAAGATTACATCCACCTCTTTACCCTGATTGAGGTTTGCACTTACTGTTTTATAAAAGCCAAGTAAGTTGGTTTGACAGGATCTGTCCTTCACAAATTCATGTTGATTCCTTTTAATGACCTTATTGACTTCAAGGAACTTCTGAATACTATCCCTTAGAATACCTTCCAATACTTCCCCACTATAGATGTAAGACTAACTGTTCTATAATTACCTGGTTCAGCTTAACTTCCCTTTTTGAATATAGGCACTACTTCCGCTATACGCCAGTCTTTGGGAACCATCCCTTATATTACTGAATCATTAAAGATCAAAAATAGCGGTTTTGCAAGTTCAGAGTGAAGCTCCATTAGAACAGTTTGGTGAATTCCATTGTCTTTCTATACTCTTAACACCCTCCTAACCCTTGGCCAACATTGCTGGGTGATCATATACAACCCATTAAGAACCTAGCAATCTGGTAGATCATTATGCAATAGGTAGCATCTTCTGTATCAATGCCTGTTTCCCTATAGATTGTAAGCTTGCGAGCAGGGCCTTCCTACCTATATGTCTGTTTTTGCCCAGTTTGTTATATTACTGTTCTAATTGTAAAGCGCAACAGAATATGCTGCGCTATATAAGAAACTGAAAATACAGAAAATAAATAATAAATAAATCTGGTACTCTTACCCGCATTCTGATAATGATCAATTCATTGAGTATCGAGCACAGTGAATGTTTTGGAATCAAAGGTTAAATGTTTGTATAGGTCTCTGACTTCATTTTGTTTCCTTCTTTTAATTGAAACTGAGACGTTGAGGGTAGATTTACTAACGTTCTAAAAATGAAAAGTGGAATGTTGGCCATAGCAACCAATGAAATTGTATCTTTTTTTTTTTTAGAATGATACAGTTAAATGATAGCTAGGATGACATTGGTTTCTATGGGCGACACCACTCATGTCTGTTCTAGAAGCTTTGGTGAATATTCCCCTGGGTGTATGAATCTGGGTTCGATAGCAAATGGCTTGATAGCAATTACAATCTTATACTTGCCACCATGCTGTGATTTTAAGTGAACTGCAATATTAGATTGACTTGAAGTTGACTACTAGTTTTATATTAGTAAATAAGTTGATATAAATGGTTGCAGAAATATATTTTAGAGGAAGCTTTCCTGAAAACAAGCAAAGTATAGTTTGACAGCTTCAGAAATGCTTTCTCCCGTGCTAGTTTTATCTACATGTCGTCATAGGAGGTAATTCAGAGTTGATCGCAGCAGCAAATTTGTTAGCAGTTGGGAAACACCATGTGCACTGCATGTGGGTCAGATGTAACATGTTCAGAGAGTTAGATTTGGGTGTTATTTTATTTCTGTGCAGGGTAAATACTGGCTGCTTTATTTTTACACTGCAATTTAGATTTCATTTTGAACACACCCCACCCAAATCTAACTCTCTCTGCACACGTTATATCTGCCCCCCTGCAGTGCACATGGTTTTGCCCAACTGCTAACAAATTTGCTGCTGCAATCAACTCTGTATTAGGGGGGTCACTCCGACCCGTTCGCACGCAGCGGTTCTTCGCTGCGGTGCGAACGGGTCGGAACTGTGTATGCGCAGCGCCCGCAATGCACACGCGCGTCGTTGACCAGCGACAGCCATCGCTGGGCAACAACCAGAAGAGAGAAGAAAGTGATAGCTAGCACGATCGCAAGAAGATTGACAGCGGGGAAGCTGTTCCGGGGCGGATACTCACCGTTTTCCGGGCGTGGAGATCCGATCGCAGGCGTGTCCAGACGTTTGGAGGGCGGATGTCTGACGTCAATCCCGGGACCTTCGACGCTGGATCCGTCGCACAGGGTAAGTAGGTCTGACCTTGGTCTTGTTTTGCAGGAAACTTTTTTTTTTTTTAGCATAGCAGTGCTGCACAAGTGATCGCAACCCTGGTATGCTAAAATACACTCCCCCATAGGCGGCGTCAAGTTGATTGCACGAGCAGCAAAAAGTTGCTATGTGTGATCAACTCTGAATGAGGGCCAAGGCCCATAGTTACAATGCTCTCTCCTGGACAAACCGTCTAGCTGCTAAAGCAGATTGTTAAAGATATGCTACACTGTCTGCTAAGTACATAGTACGCACAGCGCTACATAGCATAGGAATACTGTGAACTAGAACCTGTCTCCTTCCCAACATTAATAAAACTTCATATATTAAATGTAAAAAAGGTATATTTAATCCTTAACTGCACAAATGAGATATATAATTTTATATGTACTGTGTGAGGACCAAATGTCTGATAAAGCTGCAGGTATGTAATCGAAACGCTTCTGATGGCCAGCTTGCGCTTCAAAAACCTAACCCTAGATGACTGTGGACTTTTCCATTTATGGTTCCTGGAAATACCACTTGCAACAATCTTTGGGTGCACCAGCACTTTGTCCCCTCTAAGAAAACACAAACGAGAGAGCGCTATTTACATCCAAAGTGGATTTTTATTTTTACAATTCAAATAACTCTTAAAAATAATGCCGGCCGGCAGTACATAAACATATATTAAAAATATCAATATGGCCATAAAATCCTAAAGACAAATAAATCACTGATTATAATCAAATTAATTCCATGCATATGTAGGTATAACCGTCCCACTTATTTGATTATTTTCCTTATTCCTCAGATATCCAGAATTTAAAATGTATTTCCAATCAGCTGGATACTCTGTATATAACTTGTGTCCAACAATGTATCAATTTTACTCAGATACGCTGCTCAAAAGCTTCCCAGCCTCATACTGGAGCATATGGATGAGTGTTAGCTTTTATAATACTTATGTCCATATATCCGTTAGTCTGATTGATGGAACATGTGTTGATAATATTATATAAAGTGCATCCTTGTTCTCAGCTGGTTAGTAGTTTAAAGTGATTAATGCAAAGATACTTTATACGTAATAGTCACTGTACTGTAGCAATCTGTGAATAAAAAGTAGGTATACCATACATGCGCTTCTGTTTGATCACGGTGCAGGTGATATTCCTCCTGGCTAATTTCTCATAGATAGCTTTTTATAGAGTGGATACAACCTTGCGCTTTAGCCACGGAGAACAGGCTTTGCCCTCCCGGCCGGTGCTCGTATTCTCGGCCTTATCTGGAGTCCGTGGGCAGATGAATGATCCAGCGCTCCCCTCCTGCAAGGGTATAATACGGCCGACCAGCTGATATCTTTTCGTCCGCTGTAGTCTGTGGTTTGTAACCGGAGGTACTGACAGATGCGTTTCCCCGCCTACTAACAAGCATCGGCGGCTTCCTCTGTTGCATGGTTCCATCTATCTACATGGACATTTTCCTGCTAAAGAACACTGGATTCACTGGCATGGTCTGGTTATATACCATATGAACTGGTAATTTCTCCTTTAATATAATGGCAGGTACCAGTTTTAATACTGACAACCCCAGAGGTACAATTTTAAACAGGACTGAAATTGCCTCAAAATGTGTTCCGACCACAGCACGTATAGAAGGGTAAATGGTAAGTGTAGCATAAATATGTATTTTCTGTTATAGTCTGTGTGTATGTATATGTGTGTGTGTGTGTATATATGTATATATATATATATATATATATATATATATATATATATATATATATATATATATATTATAGTGCAATTAAGGATTAAATATACCATTTTACATTTAATATATACAGTTTTTTTTATTTTTTTTTATTTATGTTTCTCAAAGGCAGTTAATGTTTTTCCTACTTTAAACAGTTATATCCCACTGCAAGCCCCATATTTTGTGATTAGCCCCATTATTAATGTGCAGTAAGACAATAGATGCTGTTTAGTTCCCGGACCAATGCAGTTGCTGTTCGCAGTAGGCTCTGAGGGTGCACTTAACGCAGGCTTATTTCCACCCTCCTGAGGTGCGTGCAGAAGTCTGCATAAAGGGAACCCCACAGGGCTTACTGCAGACAGTAATTGATTATGTCGGTCAATTTAACTGCATACCAACCTGGCTGCTAAAAGGCTGTGGTAATTCCACGAATAAATAGGTCGGTAAATGTTTGAGATCCATGACAAAAAAGGGATGCCTTACACAGCTATTCACAAAATGTTTAAAGTCTTTTTAACTATAGGAGTGGACTACAGTAGGAGTGTGTTTGGCAGGGTTTCATTGGGCAGGGAGTTTTGCCGTTAGGAGGGCACTATTGCGCACGTGCATCTGAAAAGAGGTCATGGTCACTTAAAAAGGGGGGGGGGGTGTCCTTATAACATGTCTCCTTGCCTTCACTGTAGGTCCACTCACGGAGGTGCTGGGTAGCTCTTCCTACAGCGTGAACAAAGGCCATGCGCACAGCAACTCCCACCCCCCCCAGGGGGATACCCGCGGATGGGGATGGCCCCTGGTATGGCTGTTTCAGAGTGGCACCACCATAAGAGCAGGGCGCATTTTTTAAATTAGGCTGTGCTCGACACCCCACTAAAACAGCCTAGCATGAACACTACTATAGTGGCCATAGCAGAACATATCGTAATCCAGGTCAGGGAATAACAATAGCTATAGTTGACACTGCAAGGGTAATTTTCGAAAGTGAAAAACTTATAGCATCCATACAGTGTAATATGTTGGTGAATTTGTTAAATCCATCTGCTGAAGGTCCATTCCTAAGAAGATTGGCAGTTATCTTTTTAATCAATATTCTCAATTTACTGCAGAATCTTACCACTTTCCAGACTGAGCAGCAACCTTGCATTCCATAAACCTCAATGTTCCAGACCAAACTGCTTTTGTGCTTCCTGTTAATACATTTTTTTTAAAAAAATGAAGTCGATTTGTTTAGTGCCACTTAAAATTATTAATTTTGCTTTCATATTAATAAATCTATTTATGTAGCACTCTTTCTCCAACAAGGCCCAAGTCTCTTTACAGACATCAAAAACAATGCACATAGGGAGTCATTCCGAGTTGATCGCTCGCTAGCAGTTTTTAGCAGCTGTGCAAACGCTATGCCGCCGCCCACTGGGAATGTTTTTTTTAGCTTGGCTGAGCGCCTGCAAACATTTTTTGTGTAGTTTCAGAGTAGCTCAAAACCTATTCAGCGCTTGAGATCACGTCAGACTATTCAGTTCTGGATTTGACGTCACACACCCGCCCAGTGTTCGCCCAGCCACGCCTGCGTTTTCCCTGGCACGACTGCGTTTTTCCGAACACTCCCTGAAAACGGTCAGTTGCCACCCGGAAACGCCCACTTCATGTCAATCACTCTGCGGCATCCAGTGCGACTGAAATACATCGCTAGACCCTGTGCAGCACTGCATCGTTCGTTGTGCCCGTACGTCGCGCGTGCGCATTGCGCCGCCGTTTTTTTAGCCTGATCTCTGCACTGCGAACAAATGCAGCAAGCGATCAACTCGGAATGACCACCATAATGCAGGCAATTGAAGTAATACAGCAATAGACAAGCCACACAGACATAAAAAGAAAACCTTGAGCACACAGTAAGCATAATGCATGATTTGGTGTAGGCTTTTTGGTTAATAACGTAAAAATACGATTTTAATTACCTACCGTTAAATCCTTTTCTCGTAGTCCGTAGAGGATACTGGGGTTCCATTTAGAACCATGGGGTATAGACTGGTCCACTAGGAGCCATGGGCACTTTAAGAAATTGATAGTGTGGGCTGGCTCCTCACTCTATGCCTCTCCTACAAGACTCAGTCTAGGAAATTGTGCCCGAGGAGATGGACATACTTCGACAGAAGGATAGCTAAAGATAGTGGTGAGAATCCGAACCAGCACACACAAACCAGAGGAAAGCTATGCTAAACCAACTTTAACAGGAACAGCAACAGCTGAACCAACAATACTTCACCAAGTAACAGTGCAGGAAGAACGAAGCATCGGGTGGGCGCCCAGTATCCTCTACGGACTACGAGAAAAGGGTTTACCGGTAGGTAATTAAAATCCTATTTTCTCTCGTGTCCTAGAGCAGTGATGGCTAACCTTGACACTCAAGCTGTTGTTAAACTACACATCCCAGCATGCCCTGCATCGGTTTTAGCATGGCCAAATAAAACTGTAGCAGGGCATGCTGGGATATGTAGTTCAACAACAGCTGTGTCAAGGTTAGCCATCACTGTCCTAGAGGATACTGTGGTTCCATTTAGTACCATGGAGATGTACCAAAGGTCCCAAACCGGGTGGGAGAGTGCTGAGGTCCCTGCAGAACTGATTGACCAAACTGAAGGTCCGCAGAGGCCAAAGTATCGAACTTGTAGAACTTGGCAAACGTTTTCGAACCTGACCAAGTCGCTGCTCGGCAGAGCTGTAAAGCCGAGGCACCCCGGGCAATCGCCCAGGAAGCACCCACTGACCTAGTAGAGTGGACCTGTACAGATTTTGGAACCTGCAAACATGCCGTGGAATAAGCATGCTGGATAGTGAGCCCGATCCAGCGTGCAATTGTCTGCTTTGAAGCAGGACACCCAATTTTATTGGGATCATATAGAACGAACAGCGAGTCGGATTTCCTGTGACAAGTTGTCATTTTTACGAATATCTTCAAAGCCCTCACTACATCCAAAGACTCTGAAGTAGTGGAAGTGTCGGTGATAACCGGAAACCAAAATAGGTTGGTTGATGTGAAACACAGACACCACTAAGGAAGAAATTGCTAAGGAGTTCTGAGTTCAGCTCTGTCTTCATGGAAAAGTAATTAGGGGCTCTTGTGAGACAAAGCCTCCAGCTCCGACACACGTCTTGCTGAAGCCAAGGCCAACAGTGTGACGGTCTTCCACGTAAGATATTTTACGTCCACCTCCTGTAATAGTTCAAACCAGTCCGATTGGAGGAAATGCAGCACCAAATTGAGATCCCAAGGTGCTGTGGGAGGCACAAAGGGAGGTTGGATACGCAGAACACCTTTCAAAAACGTCTGGACCTCAGGGAGAGAAGCCAATTGTTTCTGAAAGAAAATGGACAAGGCTGAAATCAGGACCTTTATGGATCCCAGGCGTAGGCCCACATCCACACCTGCCTGCAGAAAAAGCAGGAAACGTCCCAGGTGAAATTCCACCGCAGAATAAGTTCTGCTTTCACACAGAGACGTATTTCTTCCAAATACGGTGGTAATGTTTAGACGTTATCCCCTTCCTGGCTTGGATCATAGTCGGGATTACTTTTTTTTTTTTTTTAGGGATCCCTCTTCTGGCTAGAATCAGCAGCTCAACTTCCATGCCGTCAAATTTAGCTGCGGTAAGTCTTGATAGACGAACGGGCCCTGTTGCAGAAGATTCTCGCAAAGAGGTAGAGGCCACGGATCTTCAAGAAGCATCTCCAGAAGGTCCGCGTACCAGGCCCTTCTTGGCCAGTCTGGAGCAATGAGTATTGCTTGAACCTTTTCCCCTTTTTTTTTTTTATTCTTTTGAGAATTCTTGGGATCAGAGGAAGTGGAGGAAACACGTACACCATGTGATAGATCCATGGAGTAGTCTGCGTCTACCGCCACTGCCTGTGGGGCTCTCGACCTGGAACAATACCGATTGAGCTTCTTGTTGAGACGAGAGGCTATCATGTCGATGTGTAGATATCCCCACCAACGTGTCAAGCACCTGAACACTTCCGGGTGAAGGCCCCACTCCCCCAGGTGCAGGTCGTGTCTGCTGAGGAAGTCTGCTTACCAGTTGTCTACTCCCGGAATGAAGACTGCTGACAATGCCACAGAGCGTTTTTTTCTGCCCAGAGGAGAATTCTTGACATTTCTGACATTGCTGCTCTGCTTTTTGTTCCACCCTGCCGGTTTATGTACGTCACTGCCGTCACATTGTCCGACTGGACCTAAATGGCCTGATCGTGAGGAAGATAAGAGGCCTGCAGAAGGGCATTGTATATGTCCCTGAGTTCCAGTATGTTGATTGGAAGGGTGACTTCCTGACTTGACCATCTTCCTTGAAACTGCGCCTCCTGGGTGACTGCTCTCCAACCTCTAAGGCTTGTGTCCGTGGTTAACAGGATCCAGTCCTGAATTCCGAACCTCCGACCCTCGATGAGGTGAGAAATCTGTAACTACCACAGAAGGGAGATCCTGGCTTTTGGCGACACTGATCCTCTGGTGCATGTGAAGATGCGATCCGGACCATTTGTCCAACATATCGAGCTGGAAGGGTCTTGCGTGAAACCTTCCATATTAAAGCGCCTCGTAAGAGGCCACCATTTTCCCCAGAAGTCGAATGCATATATGCACCGATATCTGGGTTGGCTTCAGGACATCCCGAACCATCGACTGGATTACCAATGCCTTTTCCAATGGAAGGAACACTTGCTGTGACTCCGTGTCCCGTATCAATCCCAGGAATGGGAGCCTCTGTGTTGGCTCTAGGTGAGATTTCGGAGGTTCAGAATCCACCCGTGATCCTCGAGAAGTTTGGTTTGGAGGCCAATGCTGTCCAGGTACGGAATTCTGAAAAAAGCGACGTCCAGGGACATTTTGTCCCTGGACGTCGCTTTTTTCAGAATTCCGTACCTGGACAATCTTATGTTCACTCCCTGCTTGCGAAGGAGAAACATCATCTCTGCCATCACTTTGGTAGATACCCTCGGTGCCGTGGAGATACCAAATGGCAGGGCCTGAAACTGGTAGTGACAGTCCTGCATTACAAACCGTAGACAAGCTCGATGAGCCGGCCAGATCGGAGTTTGAAGGTATGCATCCTTGATATCCAGAGACACAAGGAATTCCCCTTCCTCCAGACCTGAGATCACTGCTCTGAGACTCCATCTTGAACGTGAACACTTAAGAACGGATTCAAGGACTTGAGGTTCAGAATTGGTCGTACCAAACCGCGCGGTTTCGGTACTACAAACAAGTTGGAATAGTATCCCTTGTTGTGCTGATGAGGTGGAACTGGAACAATGACTTGAGTCTGTACCAGTTTTTGGATGGCCTGCTGTAACGTTATACTTGCCTCTTGTGAAGCTGGTAAGCCTGATTTGAAGAATCTGTGAGGTGGGAGCTCTTGGAACTCCAGTCTGTATTCCTGGGAAATAAGATCTATGACCCAGGGGTCCCGGCATGAACTTGACCAGATGTGACTGAAGAATTTTAGTCAAGCTCCAACCTGACAGCCCTCCAGGCCTCGCGGTCCACTATCATGCTGAAGGCTTTGAGGAAGTAGAGCCTGAGCTCTGTTCCTGAGCACCTGCAGTTGCTGGTTTGCGTGGTTTGCCTCTTGCACGTCTGGAAGACGTAGAAGCACCTCTGGATTTTCCCTTAAATTTGGCTGTCTGAAAGCACTGTAAATTTGAAGCTGAATAAGCTTTCCTGGCTGGGGGAGCTGCGGAAGGAAAATACGTAAACTTACTCGCAGTAGCTTTGGAGATCCATTTGTCTAGTTCGTCTCCAAACAAGGCCTCTCCTGTGAATGGCAGGCCTTCCACACATTTCCTGGAGTCTGCATCAGCCACAAGCCCCTGCATGCTGACACTGCCATAGCGGTGGTGCATGCATTAAGCAAACCAATCTCTTTTATGGCCTCCACCATAATGTTTGCAGAGTCCTGTATATGCTGCATGAGTAAAACATCCCCCCCTAGACAAGGAATCTAACCCCTCAATTAGGTTACCGGACCATTTTTAGCAATGGCTTTTGTGATCCACGCACATGCAATAGTGGGTCTTTGGGCCACCCCAGCAGCTGTGTACAATGATTTGAGTGTAGTCTCAATTTTACTATCAGCCGTATCTTCTAGTGAGGCTGCACCAGGGACCGGCAGTACAATTTTACGTGACAGCCTTGAGACTGATGTGTCCACTATCGGTGGATTTTCCCATTTTTTCCTATCCTCTAGAGGAAAAGGAAAAGACGAGAGCAACCTTTTAGGGATTTGAAATTTCTTATCAGGATTAACCCACGGTTCTTCAAACAGGGTATTCAATTCCTTTGACGCAGGATAAGTAACTGAGGACTTTTTTTTAACATTAAAATAAGATTCCTCACACTCCTGTCACCTTATCAGGAATTTGCAGAACATCTGAGAGCCTCTATAAGAGCCCCTATTCCCTGTGACAGAGTAGCATTCCCCCCTCCAAATCCACCTCACCCTCCATGTCTGACCCGTCAGAGTCAGACTGACAAATATGGGCCAGATATCGTTTTTCCTGACAAATGGGAGGGGATTGAGACGTCTGTCTTAAGTATTGCGTCTCTTTGTCATTGCGGGATAGCTTTGTAGAAATATTTGAGCTCATTCCCTTAATGTGTGAGTAACCCAATCTGGTTCAGCCCCGCTATTCTGGGAAGGTGCACTGCCCTGAGTACCCAGTAGTGAGCCCACTGGTGAAGAGGAACACTCCGCTGTACAAGAAACACTCTTTGCCTGACATAATGTAAATATGACAACACACACACACACACACACACACACACACACACACACACACACACACACACACACACGTTAAGCACAATTAACAAAGCCCTTCACAGAGAGAGTTATTTGGAGCCAGCCCCCACTGCGTCCTTATCGCTAATGCCAAGCTTAGCCGGGTCACAGACTAAGTACCCCTATAGGGGACTTAGTGCACTAAGAATCGCTCCCCCTCGCTATGATCCCCTGGTACCGCTGAGGTAATCTGGAGTCTCTCTGGAGGAGCTGGCTCGTCCTTGTCAGTCAGCGTCTGTGTTCACTGCAGGGGGAAAATGGCACTGGTGAGCTGCTGTATCCTCTCATACTGAAGGCCCGCCCCTTCAATGGCGCGCGGTCTTCCGGCTTTTTTTTTTTTTTTTTATAGTAGCTGAAGTAATCTGGTTCTTAAAATGGAGAGAAACCCGTTTTAAGGCTATTGCACTGAGTCAGTGTACTGAGACGCAGCTGTGTACTGTGTCTGGAGACTCATTCCGCCCCGGTTAGAAGCCATGCGTCTCTGTACTCTCATGCCGCCATAATGGCCGGCGACCCGCTAGTTGGGACGCTCACCACTCTACTTTCTTCTGGCTCTGTTAGGGGTGGCGGCTTGCTGCGGGAATGTACGCTCACTGTGGTGGGGCTTGCGAATAGTTCTCTCAGGAGCTCCATATGGATAGGGCAGAATTGAGGACTCGTCCTCAGTTTCTCCCAAAGGTGGTCTCAGCTTTTCACTTGAACCAACCTATTGTGGTGCCTGCGGCTACTAGGGACTTGGAGGATTCCAAGTTGCTGGACGTAGTCAGGGCCCTAAAAATTTATATTTCCAGGACGACTGGAGTCAGAAAGACTGACTCGCTGTTTATCCTGTATGCACCCACCAAGCTGGGTGCTCCTGCTTCTAAGCAGTCTATTGCGCGCTGGATTTGTAGCACTATTCAGCTGGCGCATTCTGCGGTAGGCTTACCGCAGCCTAAATCTGTAAAAGCCCATTCCACACGGAAGGTGGGCTCATCTTGGGCGGCTGCCCGAGGGGTCTCGGCTTTACAACTTTGCCGAGCAGCTACTTGGTCGGGGGCAAACACGTTTGCAAAATTCTACAAATTTGATACCCTGGCTGAGGAGGACCTGGAATTCTCTCATTCGGTGCTGCAGAGTCATCCGCACTCTCCCGCCCGTTTGGGAGCTTTGGTATAATCCCCATGGTCCTTACGGAGTCCCCAGCATCCACTAGGACGTCAGAGAAAATAAGAATTTACTCACCGGTAATTCTATTTCTTGTAGTCCGTAGTGGATGCTGGGCGCCCATCCCAAGTGCGGATTGTCTGCAATACCTGTACATAGTTATTGTTACAAAAATCGGGTTTTGTTGTGAGCCATCTCTTCAGAGGCTCCATTTTGTTATCATACTGTTAACCGGGGTTCCTATCACGTGTTATATGGTGTGATTGGTGTGGCTGGTATGAGTCTTACCCGGGATTCAAAAATCCTTCCTTATTGTGTCAGCTCTTCCGGGCACAGTTCCTAACTGAGGCTTGGAGGAGGGTCATAGGGGGAGGAGCCAGTGCACACCAGATAGTCCTAAATCTTTCTTAGATGTGCCCAGTCTCCTGCGGAGCCGTCTATTCCCCATGGTCCTTACGGAGTCCCCAGCATCCACTACGGACTACGAGAAATAGATTTACCGGTGAGTAAAATCTTATTTTTTTTTCTGACGTCCTAGTGGATGCTGGGAACTCCGTAAGGACCATGGGGAATAGACGGGCTCCGCAGGAGACTGGGTACTCTAAAAGAAAGATTAGGTACTATCTGGTGTGCACTGGCTCCTCCCTCTATGCCCCTCCTTCAGACCTCAGTTAGAATCTGTGCCCGGCCAGAGCTGGGTGCTCCTAGTGGGCTCTCCTGAGCTTGCTAGAAAGAAAGTATTTGTTAGGTTTTTTATTTTCAGTGAGATCTGCTGGCAACAGACTCACTGCTACGTGGGACTGAGGGGAGAGAAGCAAACCTACCTGCGTGCAGCTAGCTTGTGCTTCTTAGGCTACTGGACACCATTAGCTCCAGAGGGTTCGAACACAGGGCCTGACCTCGATCGTCCGTTCCCGGAGCCGCGCCGCCGTCCCCCTTGCAGAGACAGAAGAAGGAGATGAAATCGGCGGCAGAAGACTCCGGTCTTCATTAAGGTAGCGCACAGCACTGCAGCTGTGTGCCATTGCTCCCACTGCACACCACACACTCCGGTCACTGTAGGGTGCAGGGCGCTTGGGGGGGGGGGAGGCGCCCTGGGCAGCAATAAGAATACCTTTCGGCAATATATACACATAATACAGTCTGGAAAACTGTATATGTGTAAAAAACCCCGCCATTAAGCTATACAAAACGCGGGAGAAGTCCGCCGCTGAGGGGGCGGGGCCTTCTTCCTCAGCACACCAGCGCCATTTTCTCTTCACAGCTCCGCTGGAAGGACGCTCCCCAGGCTCTCCCCTGCAGTATCCTGTACAAGAAGGGTAAAAAAGAGAGGGGGGGGCACATAAATTTAGGCGCAAATAGGATGATAAGCAGCTATTGGGAAAAATCACTCATTATAGTGTAAATCCCTGTGTTATATAGCACTGTGGTGTGTGCTGGCATACTCTCTCTCTGTCTCCCCAAAGGACTTTGTGGGGTCCTGTCCTCAGTCAGAGCATTCCCTGTGTGTGTGCGGTGTGTCGGTACGGCTGTGTCGACATGTTTGATGAGGAGGGTTACGTGGAGGCGGAGCAAGGGCAGATAAGTGTGGTGTCGCCCCCGACGGGGCCGACATCGGATTGGATGGATATGTGGAAGGTCTTAACAGACAGTGTCAACTCCTTACATAAAAGGTTCGATGACGCAGCAGCCTTGGGACAGCCGGGATCTCAGCCCGCGCCTGCCCAGGCGTCTCAGAGGCCATCAGGGGCTCATAAACGCCCGCTAGCTCAGATGGTAGACACAGATGTCGACACGGAGTCTGACTCCAGTGTAGATGAGGATGAGACAAATGCACAGTCGACAAAAGCCATCCGATGCATGATTACTGCAATGAAAAATGTATTGCACATTTCTGATGTTAACCCGGTTACTACCAAGATGGGTATTATGTTTGGGGGGAAAAAGCAGCCAGTGACTTTTCCCCCATCTAATGAATTGTGTGAGGAAGCGTGGAGTTCCCCCGATAAGAAACTAGTGATTTCTAAGAGGTTACTGATGGCGTACCCTTTCCCGCCAACGGACAGGTTACGTTGGGAAACATCCCCTAGGGTGGACAAGGCGCTCACACGCTTATCAAAAAAGGTGGCACTGCCGTCTCAGGATACGGCCGCCCTAAAGGAGCCTGCGGATAGAAAGCAGGAAGCTATCCTGAAGTCTGTGTATACACACTCAGGTACTATACTGAGACCTGCTATTGCTTCAGCATGGATGTGTAGTGCTGCAGCCGCATGGTCTGATACCCTGTCAGACAACGTTGATTCCCTCGACAGGGATACTATTTTGCTAACCATAGAACATATAAAAGACGTCGTCTTATATATGCGGGATGCACAGAGGGACATTTGCCTGCTGGCATCTAGAATTAATGCAATGTCCATTTCTGCCAGGAGAGTATTATGGATTTGGCAGTGGACAGGTGATGCTGATTCTAAAAGACACATGGAGGTTTTGCCTTTATAAGGGTGAGGAATTGTTTGGGGACGGTCTCTCGGACCTCGTATCCACGGCAACAGCCGGGAAGTCAACTTTTTTAACTCAGGTTCCCTCACAGCCTAAGAAAGCACCGTATTATCATGTACAGTCCTTTCGACCTCAGAAAGGCAAGCGGATCAGAGGCGCATCCTTTCTGCCCAGAGGCAGGGGTAGAGGAAAGAAGCTGCACCAGGCAGCCAGTTCCCAGGAACAAAAATCCTCCCCCGCTTCCTCTAAGTCAACCGCATGACGTTGGGGCTCCACAGGCGGAGCCGGGTGCGGTGGGGGCGCGTCTCAGAAACTTCAGCAACCAGTGGGTTCGCTCACAAGTGGATTTCTGGGCTGTACAAATTGTATCTCAGGGATACAAGCTGGAGTTGGAGGCGACTCCCCCTCGCCGTTACCTCAAATCAGCCTTGCCAGCTGCTCCCAGGGAAAGGGAGGTAGTACTGGCGGCAATTCACAAGCTGTACCTCCAGCAGGTGATAATCAAGGTTCCCCTCCTTCAACAGGGACGGGGTTACTATTCCACAATGTTTGTGGTACCGAAACCAGACAGTTCGGTGAGACCCATTCTGAATTTAAAATCCTTGAACACTTATATAAGGAAGTTCAAGTTCAAAATGGAATCGCTCAGGGCGGTTATTGCAAGCCTGGAAGAGGGGGATTTTATGGTGTCGCTGGACATCAAGGATGCTTACTTGCATGTCCCCATTTACCCACCTCACCAGGCGTACCTCAGGTTTGTGGTACAGGATTGTCATTACCAATTCCAGACGTTGCCGTTTGGTCTGTCCACGGCACCGAGAGTATTTACCAAGGTAATGGCCGAATGATGATACTCCTTCGGAAGAAGGGAGTTATAATTATCCTGTACTTGGACGATCTCCTTATAAAGGCGAGGTCCAGAGAGCAGTTGTTAGTCAGCGTAGCACTCTCTCGGGAAGTGTTGCAACAGCACGGCTGGATTCTGAATATCCCAAAGTCGCAGCTGATTCCTGCGACGCGTCTGCTTTTCCTGGGCATGATTCTGGACACATACCAGAAGAAGGTGTTTCTCCCGGTGGAGAAGGCCCAGGAATTATCCTCTCTGGTCAGGGACCTCCTGAAACCAAAACAGGTGTCGGTGCATCACTGCACGCGAGTCCTGGGAAAGATGGTGGCTTCTTACGAAGCAATTCCCTTCGGCAGGTTCCATGCAAGGATTTTTCAGTGGGATCTGTTAGACAAATGGTCCGGATCGCATCTTCAGATGCATCGGTTGATCACCCTGTCCCTAAGGGCCAGGGTGTCTCTGCTGTGGTGGCTGCAGAGTGCTCATCTTCTCGAGGGCCGCAGATTCGGCATACAGGACTGGGTCCTGGTGACCACGGATGCAAGCCTCCGAGGATGGGGGGCAGTCACTCAGGGAAGGAACTTCCAAAGACAGTGGTCAAGTCAGGAGACTTCACTACACATAAATATACTGGAACTAGGGGCCATTTACAACGCCCTGAGTCAAGCAGAGCCCCTGCTTCAAAACCAACCAGTGCTGATTCAATCAGACAACATCACGGCGGTCGCCCATGTAAACCGCCAGGGCGGCACAAGAAGCAGGATGGCGATGGTAGAAGCCACAAGGATTCTCCGATGGGCGGAGAATCACGTGGTAGCACTGTCAGCAGTGTTCATTCCGGGAGTGGACAACTGGGAAGCAGATTTCCTCAGCAGGCACGACCTCCACCCGGGAGAGTGGGGACTTCATCCAGAAGTCTTCACGCAGATTGTAAACCGTTGGGAACGGCCACAGGTGGACATGATGGCGTCCCGCCTCAACAAAAAGCTAAAAAAATATTGCGCCAGGTCAAGGGACCCTCAGGCGATAGCTGTGGACGCACTAGTGACACCGTGGGTGTACCAGTCGGTTTATGTGTTCCCCCCTCTTCCTCTCATACCCAAAGTACTGAGGATAGTAAGAAAGAGAGGAGTAAGAACTATACTCATCGTTCCGGATTGGCCAAGAAGAACTTGGTACCCAGAACTACAAGAAATGATCTCAGAGGACCCATGGCCTCTGCCTCTCAGACAGGACCTGTTACAGCAGGGGCCCTGTCTGTTCCAAGACTTACCGCAGCTGCATTTGACGACGGAACGCCGGATCCTAACGGAAAAGGGCATTCCAGATGAAGTGATTCCTACGCTGATAAAAGCTAGGAAGGATGTGACAGCAAATCATTATCACTGCATATGGCGGAAATATGTTGCCTGGTGTGAGGCCAGGAAGGCCCCAACAGAGGAATTCCAGCTGGGGCGATTTCTGCACTTCCTACAGTCAGGTGTGACTATGGGCCTAAAATTGGGGTCCATAAAGGTCCAGATTTCGGCCCTATCTATTTTCTTTAAAAAAGAACTGGCTTCACTGCCTGAAGTTCGAACGTTTGTTAAGGGAGTGCTGCATATTCAGCCCCCTTTTGTGCCACCAGTGGCACCTTGGGATCTCAACGTGGTGTTGGGTTTCCTGAAATCCCACTGGTTTGAGCCACTTAAGACCGTGGAGCTAAAGTATCTCACGTGGAAGGTGGTCATGCTATTGGCCTTAGCTTCGGCTAGGCGTGTGTCAGAATTGGCGGCTTTGTCATGTAAAAGCCCTTTTCTGATCTTCCATATGGACAGGGCAGAATTGAGGACTCGTCCCCAATTTCTCCCTAAGGTGGTATCAGCGTTTCATTTGAACCAACCTATTGTGGTGCCTGCGGCTACTCGGGACTTGGAGGACTCCAAGTTACTGGATGTAGTCAGGGCTTTGAAAATCTATGTAGCCAGGACGGCTGGAGTCAGGAAAACTGACTCGCTGTTTATCCTGCATGCACCCAACAAGCTGGGTGCTCCTGCTTCAAAGCAAACTATTGCGCGCTGGATCTGTAACACGATTCAGCAAGCTCATTCTGCGGCTGGGTTACCGCATCCTAAATCGGTAAAAGCCCATTCCACAAGGAAGGTGGGCTCTTCTTGGGCGGCTGCCCGAGGGGTCTCGGCTTTACAGCTTTGCCGAGCTGCTACATGGTCGGGTTCAAACACATTTGCTAAGTTCTACAAGTTTGATACCCTGGCTGAGGAGGAACTTGCCTTTGCTCATTCGGTGCTGCAGAGTCATCCGCACTCTCCCGCCCGTTTGGGAGCTTTGGTATAATCCCCATGGTCCTTACGGAGTTCCCAGCATCCACTAGGACGTCAGAGAAAATAAGAATTTACTCACCGGTAATTCTATTTCTCGTAGTCCGTAGTGGATGCTGGGCGCCCGTCCCAAGTGCGGACTCTCTGCAATATATGTATATAGTTATTGCTTAACTAAAGGGTTATTGTTTTGAGCCATCTGTTACTGAGGCTTAGTTGTTGTTCATACTGTTAACTGGGTATGGTTATCACAAGTTGTACGGTGTGATTGGTGTGGCTGGTATGAGTCTTACCCTGGATTACACATCCTTTCCTTGTTGTGTCAGCTCTTCCGGGCACAGTTTCCTTAACTGAGGTCTGGAGGAGGGTCATAGAGGGAGGAGCCAGTGCACACCAGATAGTACCTAATCTTTCTTTTAGAGTGCCCAGTCTCCCGCGGAGCCCGTCTATTCCCATGGTCCTTACGGAGTTCCCAGCATCCACTATGGACTACGAGAAATAGAATTACCGGTGAGTAAATAATTATTTTAAATAGACCTTTCCGATTCTCCTCTGGACAGGGAGGTAATATGCGACGCCATACAAGAGTTGTCAGGATCAGGTCATTGTCCTGCTGTCCCGGTCATGCTTCTGAGGCCGGACGGCTTGGTCAGAACAATCCTATATCTAAAATCCCAATAATTTCTACTTAAGAAGTTGAACTACAAGATGGAATCTCTCAGGGCAGGGATCTCCAATCTGTAAAAGGAGAAAGAGGGTCTAAGTACGGTTTCTTCCGCATTAGGCTTACCTGGGTTTGCTATTCAGGATTGCCATTACCAATTCACCAGAGTGATAGCGGTATGATGGTTTTCCTTCGATAGTAAAAGAGTCATTATTATTCTGTACTGGGACGCTCTCCTGAGTACGGCGAGGTCAAGAAACAAGTAGTGCAAATCGTTGCTTTCTCCCTGACAGTTCTTCAACAAAGTGGTTGGCTCCTGAACTTGCCAGAATCACTGTTGATCCCAACGACGCGGTGGTCGGCGTTGGGAATAATGTTAGATACAGAACTGTTGAGTTTGTTTCTTCCAGTGGAAAAAGCTCTGAGGATCCAGAGTCGGGTCAGATCTGCAACAGTGTCAGTCCATCAATACGTTCTGTTGATGGAAAAAAGATGGTTGCGGCCTACGAGGCCATTCAGTGAGCAGGTTAAATGCCAGAGTGATTTTAGCGGGACCAGTTGGACATGTGGTCCGGGTCTCACCTGCACATGCACCGGAAAATAATCCTATCTTCCAGGACCAGAATCTCTCTCCTGTGGTGGCTGCACAGTTCTCACCTCCTAGAGGGACGAAGGTTCAGGATCCAGGATTGGATCCTGGTGTCCATGGATGCAAGTCTCCGAGGCTGGGGAGCAGTCATTCAGGGGGAAAAATTTCCAGGGAAAATGGTCAAGCCAGGAAGCTTGTCTGCACATAAACATTCTGGAATTAAGGGCTATTTACAATGGCCTTCAGCAAGCGGAACATCTTCGCGATCTGCCCGTCTTAATTCAGTCGGACAACATAACAGCAGTGGCGTACGTAAACCGCCAGGGCGGAACGAAGAGCAGAGCGGCAATGGCAGAAGCCACAAAAGTTTTCCGCTGGGCGGAAAGCATGTAAACGCTCTGTCAGCGGTCTTCATTCCGGTTGTAGACAACTGGGAAACAGACTTCCTCAGCAGACACGATCTCCATCCAGGAGAGTGGGGTATTCATCAAGAGGTCTTTGCAGAAGTGACAAGTCGTTGGGGAATTCCTCAAATAGACATGATGGCGTCTCGCCTCAACAAGAAACTTCCGAGATATTGTTCCAGGTCGAGAGACCCTCAAGCAATAGCAGTGGACGGACGCCCTAGTGACACCGTGGGTGTTTCAGTCGGTATATGTGTTCCCTCCGATTCCACTCATTCTAAAAGTGATAAAGATCATAAGAAGAACAAGGGTTCAGGCAATCCTCATTGTTCCAGACTGGTTAAGGAGGGCTTGGTATCCAGATCTTCAGGAATTGCTCATAGGAGATCCCTGGCCTCTTCCTCTACAAAAGGATCTGTTACAGCAGGGGCCGTGCGTGTACCAAGACTTACCGCGGCTTCGTTTGACGGCTTAGAGGTTGAGCACAGGATCCTAGCCCGAAAGGGTATTCCCGGTGAAGTAATTCCCACACTGCTTCAGGCTAGAAAAGAGGTAACTGCAAAACATTATCACCGTATTTGGAGAAAATTTGTCTTGGTGTGAATCCAAGGAGACTCCTACGGAAGAATTTCAGCTGGGCCGTTTTCTCCATTTTCTGCAAGCAGGGGCGGATGCGGGCCTAAAGTCAGGCTCAATTAAAGTACAAATTTCTGTCTTGTCAATTTTCTTTCAAAAAGAATTGGCGTGCTGCACATCCAACCTCCCTTTGTGCCCCCGGTGGCACCGTGGGATCTTAACGTGGTGTTGCGGTTCCTGCAATCTCATTGGTTTGAACCTTTTACGTAAGGTAGAGTTGAAATTCGTCACTTGGAAAGTGATCATGCTGTTGGCCTTGGCCTCTGCAAGGCGGGTGTCTGAATTGGCGGCTTTGTCTCACAAGAGCCCCTATTTGATCTTCCATGAAGATAGAGCGAAGTTGAGAACTCGTCAGCAATTTCTGTCTAAAGTGGTGTCATTGTTTCACATGAACAACCTATTGTGGTGCCAGTGGCTACTGACGCTTTTGAGGAATTGAAGTCTCAGAGCTTTGAAAATTTATGTAGCCAGAACGGCTCAGATTAGGACAATGGAGGCTCTGTTGTCCTGTATGATCCCAACGAGATTGGGACTCCGGCTTCCAAGCAGACTATTGCACGCTGGATCTGTAATACGATTCGGCAAGCTCATTCTACGGCTGGATTGCCATTACCGAAATCGGTGAAGGCCCATTCTAACAGAAAGGTGGGTTCATCCTGGGCAGCTGCACGAGGGGTCTTGGCATTACTGTTTTGCCGAGCAATTACTTGGTCGGATTCAAACACCTTTGAGAAGTTTTACAAGTTTGTTACCTTGGCTGTTGAGGACCTCTTGTTGGGTCAATCGGTGCTGCAAAGTCATCCGCACTCTCCCGCCCGTTCTAGAGCTTTGGTATAAACCCCATGATTCTTGAAGCATCCCCAGCATCCTCTAGGACGTATGAGAAAAAAGGATTTTGATACCTACCGGTAAATCCTTTTCTCTTAGTCCGTAGAGGATGCTGGGCGCCCGTCCCAGTGCGTACTGTATCTGCAGTTATTGGGTATGTTTACACACATGGTGTGTTGCGTTTAAGTCAGCCTGTTGCTGACGATATTCATGCCATGGCATGCGTTATGCTGTTATTGGTTGTGTTTACACACAGGTTGTGTTACGCTTTATGTCAGCGTATTGCTGCATATTCTTCATGTCGTCGGCTGGTGTTCTATTGAATGCCACGTTCTGCGGCATACTGAAGGTGTGAGCTGGTAAGATGCTCACCGTGGTTTATCAATAAATTCTTTCCTCTAAATGTCCGTCTCTCTGGGCACAGTTACTTAGACTGGAGTCTGGAGGAGGGGCATAGAGGGAGGAGCCAGTTCACACCCATTCAAAGTCTTAAAGTGCCCATGTCTCCTGCGGATCCCGTCTATACCCCATGGTTCTTGAAGCATCCTCTACGGACTAAGAGATAAGGATTTACCGGTAGGTATTAAAATCCTATTTTTTATTCAAGAAGGATTGAATATAGAGATATCACATAGTACACGTGTGGACAAATGTAACATACTCGTGCATTACACCATTATGAAGCATATACACAGGAAAAACAAATATGCACCATATCTATAGTTGCTCACGTAATGATGCTAATACATACAGTAGAAAGAAGTAGCAAAATCTGTAAGCAATATCAGTCTACATTTTAAAATTTTAGATTTTCTCCCCATGCAGAATAGTATGCGCAGACTGCGCAAGTTAATAGAGGTGGACATTCTTGGCATAAAGCCGGATTGATCCTAGTGGATTATGGAAGTAATAACAGTGTTAAGCCGAATCACTAAAATTGTTGCCAGGATTTTAGCATCATTGGGAATGCGAGAGATTGGCCTATAAGACTCCAAAAGTCTGGGGTCCTTGCCGGGCTTTGGCAGCACTATAATAGCCTCAGATATTGAGGGAGGAAATTGATTAGTAGCTAATATATCTTAAAAACATATTATGCAACCTGAGGCCAAAGAAATCAATATGTTGTTTGTACAACTCAGTGTGAATGCCATCCCAACCCGGGGACTTGCCATTTGGAGACAAACCTACAGCCGCAGTCACCTCGTGTAAAGTTATAGGCACATATAGAAAGTCACACAATGTCTGGGTCATATTTCCTAATCATTTTAAGTACAAGGAATGGCTTTATTTTATTGTTAATACCCCCGGACATTCCATGCCAAAGATTTTAGGGCAGGCCTTGGACCCGTGGAATTATCTGGGTCTCAGCATATAGATACCATGCAAGATGGTTAGGCAGCCCCATTGTCAAAAGTAGCCAGGTATACAAATGCCAATTCAAAACGTATAAAGGGTCAGCATCCCCCTCAGAAAACCCAGCAGAGCATGGCCCAATATCCGTAAAATCATGCTGCCTACCCCGAGTCGTGGGCCATGCCAGCCAAAACAAAATACCTTCACTTCACATAGTATAATACATAGATATAGAAAACAATAAACTGGAGAGGAAAAAAAAAACATACAAACCAAGCAGACCCAAACAACAACCCCCCTCCCCGTATACCTCCCCGACCTGTGGCATACTCTTATCCCTAACAAAACCTCAATCCCTTAAGATCTAAATTCCTAAGAGAAACCTATAAGTAACTTAAGATCTAAAGTCCCAATAGACACCTATGAGTAAGTAACGCTATACAGCAAAGCCCAAAACCAGTTGGGCTCCCCGGACTTATACTTGCATATCCTAGGCATAGAAGTTCGAAAAGAGTAGCTCAGGAGGGCAATCCGGAGCCCGCTGACGGGGGCCCGGAGCATATCTGTCCAGCCAGGCAGCCGCCTCTCGGAGAATTGAAGAATTTGGTCTCCCCATCTGCCACCACACGAAGCCTGGATGGGAACGGCATAGAATAGGAGAAATTCAGGTCCCGGAGACGATGCTTGATGGGAAGGAGTTGGCCCCGGTCCTTTTAGACATCCGAAGCGAAGTCCGGAAATGCCAACACCCTAACACCATTCCCGAGTAGTGGTCCCTTCGTGCGACCCAAACGAAGGACAGAGTCACGGTCTTTATAATGCAAGAATTTGGCAATAAAAGTTTGTGGAGGGGGCACCAGGAGGTAAATGCCTGGAAGATATTCTGTGAGTGCGGTCCACCGCGAACTGTGAGGTAAAGGAGTCCGCGCCGTACAGCTCCTTGAGCCATGATTCCAGAAAGTCCTCAGGCTGTGACCCCTCCTCTTTCTCAGGCAGGCCAACACATTATTACCTCACATTATTTCTATGGAGGCGTCCCTCCAGGAGCTTAGTTTGCAGCGAAAAAACCTGCTGGGACACTGTAGAAACGGATTGCTTCAGGGGGCCACAGAGATCCTCCAGGATTGGAGACCCGTATATCAGCCTCACCCACTCTCTCACGGATACTCTGGACATCCTGAAGCAATAATGAAAGATCGCACTGCACTCTCTCCATTTTGTTGGATAAACGTTCGCTAGCTGCTATAGCTTCCAGAACCTGTTGAATGGAGGGGTCTGAAGGTGACGCAGCAGGACCCGAGTCGGCCCCAGACGGGGGATCAGGTTGAGGGGGATGATTTAGGAGATGACTGCGCCGGCTGGCTGGTAGACTGGTGGGCATACTTCTCCAATCTAGCCGCACGCTGGCTGTCCTTCACCATGGTATCCAAGGGTGAACGGCAATCAGACAGAAGGAAAAGGGAGCCCAGGCAATATTACAGGCACAGATAAGTGTCACCTGAACCTAAGTCCCGAATATTCAGTGTCAAGAAAGGCAGTGGTGTTCTAAGTATGCAGTATCAAAGAGGCAGAAAAGTCCCAGACATTCAGTGACAAGAAAGGCAGTAAGGACCCAATTATGTGTAGTAAGGAAATGCAGTTTAGTAACAGGAGAGCAGAGCAGTGGGCCCAGGGCCAGCTCACCCAGCCAACCAAACACCTCAGACTTGCAGTGCTGTGTAATGCTGACTAGCCGAGGGAGCTGCTTCCAAGATGGCCACCAGCCCCACAGCTTCCCCCCCCCTCCTCATGCAGGGATGCAGTGCCCGAGCTCCGGGGACCAGGATCGGCCAGATGGGGATTCCCAGGGGCTGCAGTGGGACACTCCACACCCCAGGCCTCCCGCGGCGCTGAACTCTGGCGCGGATTCGCGCCCAGGGCCGCGCGGCCGAGTGCAGCAAGTCGAGGCCAGGGTTTCAGTAGCTGCCTAGGCCTCAACTCTGGGCGGCAGCCGACGCAGTCAGGAAGCCAGCCGGAAAGAGCACAGGAGATGCCCGTCGCTGCCCAGAGGGACAGGGGACATATGCAGCCTAATGCTGGGTACACACTGGCAGATATATTGGCCAATCAGTTGGTTGTCCAATATATCTTTTGCTGATCTGCAGGTGTGTACAAGCAATATGTCTGTGAAAGACATCTTTCACAGATATATTGCATCTGCTGTGCAACGCAGCAGATGACCAATATATCTGCAGATATATTAGTGCATCTTTCAGTGTGTATGAACAATCCACATCTGCATATATAGCTGCAGATAGATTGAACAGCAGATATATCTTTAAGATATATTGGTGCATCTTTCTGTGTGTATGAACAACCATCATCTGCAGATATATCTGCCAGTGTGTCCATCTGCAGATATATCTGCCAGTGTGTACCCAGCTTAAGAGTGCCTCATGAAAGGGCTCAGGATGAGAGGTAGGATTAATTGCCCGGGGAGCTCCGGTATCTTGCTTCCTACCCGCTTGCCGCCATGGCCACGCCCCGTACATTCTATTTTGACTTGCGATGCCGACCCTTTGCGAGCGCGCTATGGCATGGCAAGCCGTATACATACTGTTCAATAGGCACTATGGGCCTAATTCAGATCTGTTCGCTAGCTATTTTTTGCAGCGCTGCGAACAGATAGACGCCGCTTATAGGGGAGTGTATTTTAGCTGTGCAAGTATACGATCGCATATTCAGCCGCCCTGGACAAAAGCAGTTTGTGCAGTTTGAGTAGGTCTGACCTTACTCAGCCGCTGCGATCACTTCAGTCTGTTCGAGGCCAGAATTGATGTCAGACACCCGCCCTGCAAACGCTTGGACACGCCTGCGTTTTTCCAGACACTCCTGAAAACGGTCAGTTGCCACCCACAAACGCCCTCTTCCTGTCAATCTACTTGCGATCGGCTGTGCGAATGGATTCTTTGTTAAATACACTGCACAGCGACGATCCACTTGTACCCGTATGACGCGCCTGCGCATTGCAGTGCATGCGCAGTATTGCCCTGATCGCTGCACAGCGAAAAACAGATCTGAATTAGGCCCTATGTTTACTACCGATACATACCTCCCAACATGAACCTCTCCAGGAGTGACACAATGCTTTGCGTCTGGACTTTTCTCTTAATGTATGATTGCCGGCACCTGTGTTGAACAGGTTACTGGATAAGAAAGGTGTTTCAGCACAGGTGATGGCAATCATAAATTAAAAGGAAAGTCCAGAAGCAGAGCATTCTGTCCCTCCTGCAGAGGGTCATGTTGGGAGGTACGCCGATATCCGTTATTTAAAATCGCACTGTGTGTATACCCCACTATTAAATTTTGTGCATGTCTATCCCATGCGTGTGGTTTTTTTAATGTAATCTTTCTGAATTTGAATTGTTTATGCTCAATTCTGTAGCACAAAATAAATATATAGTTCCTACAGAATAAATCTCTCGCTGATAAGTAGGTGTTTTGTGCATATTCAGACTAAAGACCTAAACAAAATATTTTTATAGCACACCTTGTAAACTCCTCCCCCTCCCCCCCAGTTATTCAAAACCACTGTTTAAATATTTTGTGGATAATCCATAATAAACTATATTATACAGTATGCTGAAATGCAAAGGTCTGGAGATGTCCTCCAAACAGAAATTGGCTATCACTTTTATAAGTGCCTGTCTTTCCTGTGACCTTGAAATAAACCTGGCTAGTTTGACGCTGCAGATATGCATCTTTGTGCATGCAGTTAGAGCTGATGCAGGAACAGCACTGCAAGGGTGTTTTTACATCCTGTTCTCTGCAGGCACAAAAAAAGCTTGTTCTAATGATAAACACTGGGGGAAGGGTGGATGGAATGCAGGAGGGTGGAGCTGTATTTTTCCATTGAGTCACCTTCTAAGACACAAAAGAGCTGCTGTTAGCAAGCACCAGATCTTCAGTCATAACGAGTAGAGCTCTGCTGCAATAGATTGGCTTATAATATTCTCCCTTTCCTCTGTGGTGCAAATTGCCAAGGTTTTTAAGTGTATACAGGTTACTAATTTTGTGCCAGGATTAGCTTGTGACAGGAATTTTTTCTTTGTATTTTTTCCGTCCGCAACGCATGCATTAATTAAAATCCTCCAACATGTTTTCCTGAATTATCTTCATTTTTCATTAGTGTGTACTGTAACAAGAACATACTTGCAGTCAATCCATAAATCATGAAGGAACAATTACAACATACAGATTATTACCATTTAGCAATCTTAATCTATTATATTCCAACTAGTGTCATAGATATTAAAAATGTATCACTGAATGTATGGCCCAAGGACTTTTATTATGGCTGACTTCTGCATTTTTTAGCTTTGACACCACATGTCATCTATTTGTGGGAGTACATACAGGTCAGCGACCATCTGTCTACTACTTACATTACAATACTGCTAGGTACGGATGCATCGGATTTATACATAGCTCCTCCCCAGTATGAAGGTGGCATTGTTGCTTGTATAAAAAAAACATCTGGTTTGTTGTCTTAATTTGTTTACAAAGGCACAGGGACATATGGACTGTCCCTAATTAGGTGGCCCTGGTCCATGATCATCTGCAATGGCTTTGTTTAGAATAAGACAAGTTGCCTAAATAACAGCATCTTAACGATTATCTATGCCTCCTTCTACTACAGTAGACATGTCATGATGAATCGAATAATGTTTACTGCAAGCAGAGAATGCACTCCAATAAACGGGTGCCAATCAGAAGCAGTATTTGTCCAAGTATCCAAACTTATTTTTCTGTGCCATTTATGTTTCATCATGAAAAGAATAGCTTTTTTAATAAGTGATTCCTGTTGTTATCATCCACCACCATTTTGTTGGTAATCATAAAACTTTTTTAAAATTATTTAATTTGTTTTGTGAAAATTTTGTCACTATACAAGGAGTGAAAAAATGATCTTCCTCACTGCCGTATTCTTTGATTTTAAGTTAATGGGTTTATTCAATGGTTAAGCGAATATTTAATAGTTTTTAATCAAAGCAAAATAAAAGGCTTTTAACCAGCAATATTATGCTGCAATTTAAGTCCGGCCGGCGTTCATGTATCGTTTACTGATGCTGGATTTCTGTTACTGCAGCTTTAATTTGCTTGCATGTAGCACATGTCTTAGATTCTTCTTCTGCCTGGAACACTGAGTGTTCTCTTTTAATTCATATTAGCTGAAAGGTCGTGTTTCACATTCTTTTTGGTATGCATTGGGGCCCACAAAGGAGCAATGCTGCCTACTGTTATTACCATGTCCTGTTTTTTTTTATCTGTGAAGGATTAGTTTTGTCTGTTGGTGCTGCTGTGTGATGGGGGAGGTGCCTTACTGCACACATTTGCTGCAGTACTCTTAGTTGGCAAGCACAGAAAGCAGTACAAAGAGTTCAGATCATAGTAACTACACGATCAGTCGAACAGTACAGCTTTTACTTTTTCTTTTCTTTCTGCTATTTGCTATGGCACTTTAGCAAAAAATGTGTGCTAATGTGTTTTGAATTCTCTGTTTACTAGTATTCACTAATAGCACTTTTTTTTTTTTTTAAAGTTATATAGTAATTTGTATTTAATACATGTTTTTGAAGCTGATGGTGTGTGCAAAAGGGGGAGATTGCCACGCGGGTACAGTTCTGTGAGGTAAGACACCATTATTTTGCCCTTTTATTATGCATTCATCTATCAGTATGTATTTTGAGCTGCTGCTGCAGAAACCTATGACACCGTTTCTCAAGCTGTTTGGTTGTTGTTCAAACACTGAGGTTGTGAGGATAATTAATATAGCTAGGGGAGTGGCAAACAGTTTCACTGAGCAGTGAGCCTGCCAGAGACTCCACCCACAGGGGACTTTTCACAACTGGATTTTTAAAAATATGCTTCTTTAATGTACACTTGACAGCTAGTATTTCTTTAGCATACAGATGCTTTTGATCAGCTTTATAGCATTGTAATCTTCAAATTATACTTCTGCAAACTTGGGAGTACTTTGTGGTGAGAATTCAAAGGTGGACGCAGTAGCGGCTGTGTCTTTTGTCTCAATCGCTACTGCGTCTTTATGGTAATGCCGTAGTCAATGTGTATCATATTGACGAACCCATGTGCGTACAAAGACGCACCATTATGCGCAGCATGGGACATTGCACCTGCATGTGGCAGGCGTAAAATGGCCACTCCACCGACATTGACGCGCCCACAACTGGTAGACCACAGCCTAGTTAACACACAGAAATGCACATCGACATTGCATGGATCTGTGTCTCTGCTGTAACCAGCACGATGCAAGCGCTTAGGGAGAAAAATGGTCACTTGTGCCTGCTGCTTTCCCTGCGTCCACCTCTAAATCACCCCTGTCTGTTGCTGTGGGGGTCTTTTGTGTGTGTGTGTGTGTGTGTGTTTTTTTTTTTGTATAGTTAATTTCAGTACCATTATTTACTTGTAATCTACAGGTGTTTTTTTTCTAGGATAATTGAGATTTTTATGATTTAGTTGTCGGCCTCAACTGTGTGGAGTCTGTATTTTCTCCCCATGCTTGCATGTGTTTTCTCTGGGTATTCTGGTTTCCTCCCACAATCCAAGAAGATACTGGTAGGTTAATAGGTTCCTAAAATGAACCCTAATATGTGTGTATATTTTATGGGGAATAGATTGTAAGCTTTGTTAGGGCAGAGAATGATGTGAATGGCCAAATATGCTCTGGAAAGCGCTGCTGAATATGTATGCGCTATATAGAAACTGGTAACACTAATAAGGATGTTTCTATTTGATACTAGATTGACTAAAGATTGTATAGGTCTAAAGCACCTGCTTGCAGCAAGTATTTACAGCACTACACTTTTTGTTGTTTTCATGTTTTTAGTTTTTGTCAGCAGCTACAGCACACTCTACTGTTTAACTTGTGCATTGACCGGTCAGCTGAGAGGTGTTTTTTGTTTTTTTTTCCTTATACTTTTAATGAAATGGCAATCATAGTGTGTTCTATATTTGAAACTGACAATTTGAGAAACCTATTTTTAGTAAATTACATAAAATAACAGCTACTCTACCTGTGCATCTTTGTAAATTGGTGATGTGTATATTTTTCTACATACATGCACAAGACACTCTCCTTTTAAACTTTGTTTATATGAAGTATTCTAAAAAGCAGAAATACATTTTATTTTAATCCTACAAATTTTATCCTCAAATTTACACGGTTAATATGTGATAATGTGTTTCTGCAGTTTTTTGTAAAGTAAAAATGTACAAGCTCTGATGTAATGAATTAAAGATAACTATCAGTTTCCATAATATACACTTTAATGGGGGAATGAAATGGTTTCTTGCTCCCGTATCACCATCTAAAGTGAATAGGAATTATTTAACTGCTTTTGGGCGCCCATCACATCCTGATGTGCATGCAATAACCCGACTAAAATAGGCCTTTAGGCTGGACATAAGCGCCGGGCATGCCTTAATTGTGAGAATGCGATCATCGTGACCAGCGCTAGTCACCAAAACCATTAAATAGCTCCTGTTCACTTAAGATAAAAGCTGTGGGTGCAAGAAACAATGGGACAGATGTATTAACCTGGAGAAGGCATAAGGAAGTGATAAACCAGTGATATGTGCAACGTGATAAATGCACCAACCAATCAGCTCCTAACTGTTAATTTACATATTGGAGCTGATTGGCTAGTTCATTTATTACCTTGCACATATCAGTGGTTTATCACTTCCTTATGTCTTCTCCAGGTTAATACATCTGCCCAAATTAAACAACTAAATTCTCCCCTAAGACTGCTAATTTGTCTGTGTGTGTTATATCAGTCTGTACAGTACTAATTTGTGCAGTAATTGTAAATATACGCATATTGCGTGTTGCCATGGAAAGATATATCCCAAGGATGCTCAGAAATTAACACTGCTGTTCTATTGCATAATCAGGCACAACTGGCGTCCTTCTGCATTGCAAGCCTCAGTTCCGGACAGGTGATGTCAGTGTCTCAGCAATTCCTGCCCACTGTCGAAGTCCATCAGACGAAACGCGCTTGCGCAGGACTGGATTAGACATTGACGCGGTGACATCCACGGTCCGGAAATGAGGCTTACAATGCAGAAGGACACCAGTGGTGCCTGATTATGCAATAGAACAGGAAGGTTCATTTATTTTTAAGTGTTCTTTGTGATATACAGTATCTTCAAAACACCCTATGTGAGTGTATTTTAACATTATTGTTTGTGCTTTTAAAGAGACACTTAACTATTGTGCACCCCCTGCTTTCTTTCTTCATGCATACAGTATCTTTGAGGTGAGATGCACTTCAGAATACTTTATTCTGTTTTATCCAATATCCCTTTCACATCGCCAAAATAACCCGGGTTATTCTTGGGTTGTTACCGGGTCAAGGTGTAGTGTGAAAAAGCCAAAGTAAATAACCAGGGTCGAGCAGCCCTGTATTTCAACCCGGGTTATATGAAGGTTTAATTGCTGGTCGGCCCAGGGTTGTTGTACAGTGTGAAAGCCTCTGACCCAGGATATTCAACCCGGGTCTCAGAAAAAGGTGCTGATTGTGTACAGTATGTCTGCTCAGAGCAGTCCCCAGCCCCTCCTTTTATTTCTTTTAAAACCCTCATCAATGTGAGCCAGAAAAGTCCATTTTAAATCACATCACAGTTCCTGGCTTTATTGTGAAAGGCACCAACCCGGGAATAACCCGTGCTGAAACTGCAATGTGAAAGGGTCTGAGGCTGCTCGGACCCGGGTCGGACCCAGGTTCAAAAGCATAGTCCGACCTGGGTTTACAATGTGAAAGCGGTATTAAAGATTGCATAAATAAATAATAAATATATATATACATCCATCCACACACACACACACACGCACGCTCGCACGCACACATAAAAAGTAAGTGGACTGTGCAAGTTGACCCACTTAAAAAGATGAGAGGTCTGTAATTTCCATCATAGGTACACTTCAACTGTGAGAGACAGAATCTGGAAAAAAAACAACTTGAAATCACATTGTATGATTTTTAAACAATTTATTTGTATATTCTTGTGGAAAATAAATATTTGGACACCTACCAAGCAGCAAGATATCTGGCTCTCGCAGACCTGTTACTTCTTCTTTAAGAAGATCTTCTATCCTCCACTCGTTACCTATATTAATGGCACCTGTTTGAACTGGTTATCTATATAAAAGACACCTGTCCACACCCTCAAACAGTCAGACTGCTACCTCTCCACCATGGCCAAGACCAGAGAGCTGTCTAAGGACACCAGGGACAAAATTGTAGAGCTGCACAAGGTTGGGATGAGCTACTCGACAATAGGCAAGCAGTTTGGTGAGAAGAGAGCAGCTGTTGGCGCAATTATTAAAAAAAAAATGGCAGAAATACAAAATCACTGACAATCTCCCTCGACCTGGGGCTCCATGCAAGATCTCACCTCGTGGGGCTATCTATGATCTTGAGAACAGTGAGGAATCAGCCCAGAACTACACGGGGGGACCTGGTCAATGACCTCAAGAGAGCTGGGACCACAGTCTCAAAGGTTACCATTAGTAACACACTACATCGTCATGGATTGAAATCCTGCAGCGCCCGAAAGGTCCCCCAGCTTAAGCCAGCACATGTCCAGGCCCGTCTAAAGTTTGCCAGTGACCATCTGTATGACCCAGAGGAGGATTGGGAGAATGTAATGTGGTCAGATGAGAGCAAAATCTAACTCTTTGGTATAAACTCCACTCGCCGTGTTTGGACGGAGAAGAATGATGAATGGCCTCCCAAGAACACCATACACACTGCGAAGCATGGGGGTGGAAACATCATGCTTTGGGGCTACTTTTCTGCAAAGGGGACAGGACGACTGATCCGTATTAAGGAGAGGATGAATGGGGCCATGTATCGTGAGATTTTGGGCAAAAATCTCCTTCCCTCAGTAAGCGCATTGAAGATGGAACGTGGCTGGGTCTTCCAGCATGACAATGACCCCAAACACACCGCCCGGGCAACTAAGGAATGGCTCCGTAAAAAGCATGTCAAGGTCCTGGAGTGGCCTAACCAGTCTCCAGACCTCAACCCAATAGAAAATCTGTGGAGTTACTTGAAAGTCCGTGTTGCCTGGCATGACAGATCTAGAGAAGATCTGCATGGAAGAGTGGGCCAAAATACCTGCTACAGTGTGTGCAAACCTGGTCAAGAACTACAGGAAACATTTGACCCCTCCTTGTGCATCAAAGTGACCAAAACCACCTATTACCGCCGTTTTTAGACGTGTTTCTACCCTATCCGGGTCTTTGTCAAGGCATAGGTGGGTTTGGTCTGGTCACTGAATTTATACTGTGTCCGGGAAATCAGGTGTACTAACACCTATACTTTATTATACAGCTTCCATCCACTATTATACATATGCCAGAGTTTTTTTTTTAAAGGTATACCCTCTTTCAATTCCTTAAACGGATACCTTCCTCTTCACAAACATTAAAAACATTTAATTTATATTATTGTATCAACATGTAACATACATTTGAATGGAATCAAACATATTATATGCTTCTATATTGCACTGATCTTAATTTCGTGTTACATTCAAAGGAATAAACTCCAATATTACGGGAAACATTTCCAGCATCCATGATCTGATTGCCTTTGCCTGACACAAACTAATTTGTGCCTGAGTACGGAGAATAAGATACTTCAACATTCATGTATTCAGAGGGAAAAAATAATGCTACAAAAAAAAGGTTATTGGTATCCATAATGTATGCCAAAAAGACAAATGGAGATTTAGAGAAACCATTTTGTCTCAAAATCTCCATTAAGACCATTAAGGGGGAAGGCCGTGCTTTAATTCCAGTGTCCGGGAGGTCCGGTGAGAGAACCCTTATTTGTTGAAACTTTATGCTGAACTGTCATATCTGCTGAAAATCGTTCTGTCCATGAGCAAAGGATTGATTCTTTTTTAAATTACTTTTAAATAAATATATACTTTTTATTCATATTCTGGACAACGCATTCTTTGGAAACGGAAAGGGGTATTTGCACAGGGTAATAAGAACTACCTGTGTACAAAATCATTCAAGAAACAGCGCTGTGTGAATCCCTAAGATTTTGGGTTTTTTGTCAGCTATACTTATGCTGATTAGCTGATCAGCATCCTTTGGGGAACAACAGCTGCAGTTGATTCTAGAGCGCTCCAAAAGGATCCCTGTTGTTTGTGACTTAGGTTTGTGAAGGTTTCCAAGTTCCAAATGGAAACCCTTCGCTCTATAGTTCTGGCCTTGGAACCTGGGGACTACAAGGTCTCCCTGGATATACAGGATGCTTACCTGCATATTCCTATAGCAGTGTCTCATCAGCAATACCTGAGATTTGCGATTGGCAACTGCCATTACCAGTTTCGGGCGTTACCTTTTGGTTTAACAACGGCTCCGCGAGTCTTTACAAACGTCATGGCGGTGATGACGGTGGTACTCCGCCGTCAAGGGGTCAGGATACTGCCGTATTTGGACGACTTGTTAATCTTGGCAAATTCCCCAGAACTACTCCTGCGTCCTCTAGATGTGACGGTCCGGTTTCTACAGGCCCACGGGTGGCTCATCAACTGGAAGAAGTCATCCCTGCTCAGAGCATGGTGCATCTGGGAGCACTATTGGACACTCACAACCAGCGGTTGTTCCTGTCCCAGGAGAAAGTCCTGAAACTTCAGGACAGGATTCGTTGCTTCCTATCTCGTCCGCAAGTGTCGATACATTCGGCGATGCAGGTGCTGGGCCTCATGGTGTCAGCATTCGACATGGTGGAGTATGCTCAGTTTCACTCTCGCCCTCTCCAGAGGCTGATTCTAGCCAAATGGGACGGCCTGCTTCACTGGATCAGGTCTCAAATGATCTCATTGACTCCGGAGGTTCGTCTGTCGCTGCTCTGGTGGCTCCGGGACCAACAACTGTGCAGGGGGCCGTCCATTCTGGATATCCGACTGGGTCCTGTTGACGACAGATGCCAGTCTAAGAGGTTGGGGCGCGGTGCTGGAGCAACACTCCCTTAAGTGGCGGTGGACCAAGGAGGAGTCCCTCCTCTCGATCAATATTCTGGAGTTGCGGTCGGTCTTCAATGCCTTGCACCTAGCCCAGCATTTAATTCAGAACTGTCCTGTTCAAGTACAGTCGGACAACGCCACCTCAGTGGCTTACATAAATCATCAAGGGGCGGCACTCGAAGCCGCCTAGCAATAAAGGAAGTCTCACAGATTCTACAGTGGGCAGAACGCCATCTACCGGCCATATCGGCAATATTCATTCCGGGAGTCCTGAATTGGGAAGCGGACTTTCTCAGTCGTCAGGACGTGCATGCCGGCGAGTGGGGCCTCCATCCAGAAGTGTTTCAACTCCTAGTGGAAAGGTGGGGCCTTCCAGACGTAGATCTGATGGTAAGGGGTAGAAAGTTGGAAAAAATCCTGCCGCGCCCCTGGACTGCTGCACAAGGTGGATAAAAGGGGATGTCGCAAAATCTCCGGAATCACAAATATACAAAAAGAAAGAATTTACCACCTAAACGCGCTGTCCATACAGATCACCCGACATGAACATAAATGGGAGTATCCCACAATGATGGGTGAATTTTCAGTGTCGTGGATGGAGTAAGTCAAATGTTCGTGTGTGTTTCTTTTCAAATCCTCTGGCGAGATGTCTCTATCGGGGGAGTTCTTTAGGCAAATGGGCCCAATTTCCTTAATTTCTATATATTGAGGTGATGTCAAATCCTCTCGGCGATCGTCATACAGGGCCCTCTTGAAGGGTAAATCCTCAGTGTGTCACGGGTTTATAAAAAATAAATAGAGACCAAATAGTGTAATACGTTTGGGTATATTATGAACATAGATCACCCCCCATTTGCAGTGATTGCCCTTCAGATGGATATATCCACAACTGATCAGTATAGTACCACACACCTTCTGCCAATGGTGACACCCAAGTGATGGTGCAAGAAAGCGGTGGGATAAAATCAATTACCAGAATATGTGAAAAATAGGCATAGATCTCCTCTCTTCACAATAGTCACAAGTGGTCGCCCTTCTCCAACTAATAACAACCAAGCGATGGTGCAATAAACCGGTAGAATTGAATCAATTACCAGAATAAGCAATAAGTGGGCATAAATCTCCTCTCTTCCCGGTTGTCACGGGTGGTTGCCCTTCAAGTAGATATGTCCCGATATGTGGTGGGTTTATGCAAAAAAGTATAGAAACCACATAGCGTAATACGTTTTCTCTATCGTCCTAGTGGATGCTGGGGTTCCTGAAAGGACCATGGGGAATAGCGGCTCCGCAGGAGACAGGGCACAAAAAGTAAAGCTTTAGGATCAGGTGGTGTGCACTGGCTCCTCCCCCTATGACCCTCCTCCAAGCCAGTTAGATTTTGTGCCCGGCCGAGAAGGGTGCAATCTAGGTGGCTCTCCTAAAGAGCTGCTTAGAGTAAAAGTTTTGTTAGGTTTTTTATTTTCAGTGAGTCCTGCTGGCAACAGGCTCACTGCAACGAAGGACTTAGGGGAGAAGAAGTGAACTCACCTGCGTGCAGGATGGATTGGCTTCTTAGGCTACTGGACACTAGCTCCAGAGGGACGATCACCGGTACAGCCTGGATGGGTCACCGGAGCCGCGCCGCCGACCCCCTTGCAGATGCTGAAGAGAGAAGAGGTCCAGAAATCGGCGGCTGAAGACTTCCCAGTCTTCTTAAGGTAGCGCACAGCACGGCAGCTGTGCGCCATTGCTCTCAGCACACTTCACACCAACGGTCACTGAGGGTGAAGGGCGCTGGGGGGGGCGCCCTGGGCAGCAATGAAAGTACCTATGCTGGCTAAAAATACATCACATATAGCCTCTGGGGCTATATGAATGTTTTTAACCCCTGCCAGGTTGTCAGAAAAACGGGAGAAGAAGCCAGCCGAAAAGGGGGCGGGGCCTATTCTCCTCAGCACACAGCGCCATTTTCCTACACAGCTCCGCTGCTAGGAAGACTCCCAGGCTCTCCCCTGCACTGCACTACAGAAACAGGGTTAAAACAGAGAGGGGGGGCACTTATTTGGCGATATTATTATATATTAAGATGCTATAAGGGAAAACACTTATATAAGGTTGTCCCTGTATAATTATAGCGTTTTGGTGTGTGCTGGCAAACTCTCCCTCTGTCTCCCCAAAGGGCTAGTGGGGTCCTGTCCTCTATCAGAGCATTCCCTGTGTGTGTGCTGTGTGTCGGTACGTGTGTGTCGACATGTATGAGGACGATGTTGGTGAGGAGGCGGAGCAATTGCCTGTAATGGTGATGTCACTCTCTAGGGAGTCGACACCGGAATGGATGGCTTATTTAGGGAATTACGTGATAATGTCAACACGCTGCAAGGTCGGTTGACGACATGAGACGGCCGGCAAACCAATTAGTACCTGTCCAGGCGTCTCAAACACCGTCAGGGGCTTTAAAATGCCCATTTACCTCAGTCGGTCGACACAGACACGGACACTGACTCCAGTGTCGACGGTGAAGAAACAAACGTATTTTCCATTAGGGCCACACGTTACATGTTAAGGGCAATGAAGGAGGTGTTACATATTTCTGATACTACAAGTACCACAAAAAAGGGTATTATGTGGGGTGTGAAAAAACTACCTGTAGTTTTTCCTGAATCAGATAAATTAAATAAAGTGTGTGATGATGCGTGGGTTTCCCCCGATAGAAAATTATTGGCGTTATACCCTTTCCCGCCAGAAGTTAGGGCGCGTTGGGAAACACCCCTTAGGGTGGATAAGGCGCTCACACGCTTATCAAAACAAGTGGCGTTACCGTCTCCAGATACGGCCGCCCTCAAGGAGCCAGCTGATAGGAGGCTGGAAAATATCCTAAAAAGTATATACACACATACTGGTGTTATACTGCGACCAGCGATCGCCTCAGCCTGGATGTGCAGCGCTGGGGTGGCTTGGTCGGATTCCCTGACTGAAAATATTGATACCCTTGACAGGGACAGTATTTTATTGACTATAGAGCATTTAAAGGATGCATTTCTATATATGCGAGATGCACAGAGGAATATTTGCACTCTGGCATCAAGAGTAAGTGCGATGTCCATATCTGCCAGAAGATGTTTATGGACACGACAGTGGTCAGGTGATGCAGATTCCAAACGGCACATGGAAGTATTGCCGTATAAAGGGGAGGAGTTATTTGGGGTCGGTCCATCGGACCTGGTGGCCACGGCAACAGCTGGAAAATCCACCCTTTTTACCCCAAGTCACATCTCAGCAGAAAAAGACACCGTCTTTTCAGCCTCAGTCCTTTCGTCCCCATAAGGGCAAGCGGGCAAAAGGCCAGTCATATCTGCCCAGGGGTAGAGGAAAGGGAAGAAGACTGCAGCAGGCAGCCCCTTCCCAGGAACAGAAGCCCTCCACCGCTTCTGCCAAGTCCTCAGCATGACGCTGGGGCCGTACAAGCGGACTCGGGTGCGGTGGGGGGTCGTCTCAAGATTTTCAGCGCGCAGATCTCACTCGCAAGTGGACCCCTGGATCCTACAAGTAGTATCCCAGGGGTACAGATTGGAAATTCGAGACGTCTCCCCCTCGCAGGTTCCTGAAGTCTGCTTTACCAACGTCTCCCTCCGACAGGGAGGCAGTATTGGAAACAATTTCACAAGCTGTATTCCCAGCAGGTGATAATCAAGGTACCCCTCCTACAACAAGGAAAGGGGTATTATTCCACACTATTTGTGGTACTGAAGCCAGACGGCTCGGTGAGACCTATTCTAAATCTGAAATCTTTGAACACTTACATACAAAGGTTCAAATCAAGATGGAGTCACTCAGAGCAGTGATAGCGAACCAGGAAGAAGGGGACTATATGGTGTCCCTGGACATAAAGGATGCTTACCTCCATGTCCCAATTTGCCCTTCTCACCAAGGGTACCTCAGGTTCGTGGTACAGAACTGTCACTATCTGTTTCAGACGCTGCCGTTTGGATTGTTCACGGCACCCCGGGTCTTTACCAAGGTAATGGCCGAAATGATGATTCTTCTTCAAAGAAAAGGCGTCTTAATTATCCCTTACTTGGACGATCTCCTGATAAGGGCAAGGTCCAGAGATCAGTTGGAGGTCGGAGTAGCACTATCTCAAGTAGTTCTACGACAGCACGGGTGGATTCTTAATATTCCAAAATCGCAGCTGATTCCGACGACACGTCTGCTGTTCCTAGGGATGATTCTGGACACAGTCCAGAAAAAGGTGTTTCTCCCGGAGGAGAAAGCCAGGGAGTTATCCGAGCTAGTCAGAAACCTCCTAAAACCAGACCAAGTGTCAGTGCATCAATGCACAAGAGTCCTGGGAAAAATGGTGGCTTCTTACGAAGCGATTCCATTCGGCAGATTTCACGCAAGAATTTTTCAGTGGGATCTGCTGGACGAATGGTCCGGATCGCATCTTCAGATGCATCAGCGGATAATCCTGTCTCCAAGGACAAGGGTGTCTCTTCTGTGGTGGCTGCGGAGTGCTCATCTACTAGAGGGCAGCACATTCGGCATTCAGGACTGGGTTCTGGTGACCACGGATGCCAGCTTGAGAGGCTGGGGAGCAGTCACACAGGGAAGAAATTTCCAAGGAGTGTGGTCAAGTCTGGAGACTTCTCTCCACATAAATATACTGGAGCTAAGGGCAATTTACAATGCTCTGAGCCTAGGAAGACCTCTGCTTCAAAGTCAACAGGTGCTGATCCAGTCGGACAACATCACGGCAGTCGCCCACGTAAACAGACAGGGCGGCACAAGAAGCAGGAGGGCAATGGCAGCAAGGATTCTTCGCTGGGCGAAAAATCATGTGATAACACTGTCAGCGGTGTTCATTCCGGGAGTGGACAACTGGGAAGCAGACTTCCTCAGCAGGAACGACCTCCACCCGGGAGAGTGGGGACTTCATCTGGAAGTCTTCCACATGATTGTGAACCGTTGGGAAAGACCAAAAGTGGACATGATGGCGTCCAGTATGAACAAAAAACTGGACAGGTATTGCGCCAGGTCAAGAGACCCTCAGGCAATAGCTGGGACGCTCTGGTAACACCGTGGGTGTACCAGTCGGTGTATGTGTTCCCTCCTCTGCCTCTCATACCCAAGGTACTGAGAATTATAAGACAGAGAGGAGTAAGAACTATACTCGTGGCTCCAGATTGGCCAAGAAGGACTTGGTACCCGGAACTTCAAGAGATACTAAGAAGGGACTTGCTTCAGCAAGGATCATGTCTGTTCCAAGACTTACCGCGGCTGCGTTTGACGGCATGGCGGTTGAACGCCGGATCCTAAGGGAAAAAGGCATTCCGGAAGAGGTCATCCCTACCCTGGTCAGAGCCAGGAAGGAGGTGATCGCACAACATTATTACCGCATTTGGCGAAAATATGTTGCATGGTGTGAGGCCAGGAAGGCCCCCACGGAGGAATTTCAACTCGGTCGATTCCTGCATTTCCTACAAACAGGAGTGTCTATGGGCCTCAAAATGGGGTCCATTAAGGTTCAAATTTCGGCCCTGTCAATTTTCTTCCAGAAAGAATTGGCTTCAGTTCCTGAAGTCCAGAAGTTTGTCAAGGGAGTACTGCATATACAACCCCCTTTTGTGCCTCCAGTGGCACTGTGGGATCTCAACGTAGTTCTGGGATTCCTCAAATCACATTGGTTTAAACCGCTCAAATCTGTGGATTTGAAATATCTCACATGGAAAGTGACCATGCTGTTGGCCCTGGCCTCGGCCAGGCGAGTGTCAGAATTGGCGGCTTTGTCTCACAAAAGCCCATATCTGATTGTCCATTCGGACAGGGCAGAGCTGCGGACTCGTCCCCAGTTTCTCCCTAAGGTGGTGTCAGCGTTTCACCTGAACCAGCTTATTGTGGTACCTGCGGCTACTAGGGACTTGGAGGACTCCAAGTTGCTAGATGTTGTCAGGGCCCTGAAAATATAGATTTCCAGGACGGCTGGAGTCAGGAAAACTGACTTGCTGTTATCCTGTATGCACCCAACAAACTGGGTGCTCTTGCTTCTAAGCAGACGATTGCTAGTTGGATGTGTAGTACAATTCAGCTTGCACATTCTGTGGCAGGCCTGCCACAGTCAAAATATGTAAATGCCCATTCCACAAGGAAGGTGGGCTCATCTTGGGCGGCTGCCCGAGGGGTCTCGGCTTTACAACTTTGCCGAGCTGCTACTTGGTCAGGGGCAAACACGTTTGAAAAATTCTACAACTTTGATACCCTGGCTGAGGAGGACCTGGAGTTCTCTCATTCGGTGCTGCAGAGTCATCCGCACTCTCCCGCCCGTTTGGGAGCTTTGGTATAATCCCCATGGTCCTTACGGAGTCCCCAGCATCCACTTAGGACGTCAGAGAAAATAAGAATTTACTTACCGATAATTCTATTTCTCGTAGTCCGTAGTGGATGCTGGGCGCCCATCCCAAGTGCGGATTGTCTGCAATACTTGTACATAGTTATTGTTACAAAAATCGGGTTATTATTGTTGTGAGCCATCTTTTCAGAGGCTCCGCTGTTATCATGCTGTTAACTGGGTTCAGATCACAGGTTGTACAGTGTGATTGGTGTGGCTGGTATGAGTCTTACCCGGGATTCAAAATCCTTCCTTATTGTGTACGCTCGTCCGGGCACAGTATCCTAACTGAGGCTTGGAGGAGGGTCATAGGGGGAGGAGCCAGTGCACACCACCTGATCCTAAAGCTTTTACTTTTGTGCCCTGTCTCCTGCGGAGCCGCTATTCCCCATGGTCCTTACGGAGTCCCCAGCATCCACTACGGACTACGAGAAATAGAATTATCGGTAAGTAAATTCTTATTTTCAAGATCAGTGAAATTGTTATCTATAAAGGTAGCATCAGGCTTTATCACCTGCAGCTGTTAAACTGGACTCAAAATTTCTCCCGATAGCCTTGCTAACGCCCATTAAAGTAGCATGTTAACGGGTATCAAAACGAGTTAATGGGCGTTAACACACCGAATCTGTGAGAAGTTAATGGCTTTGTGCATTAACAGGGTTGTGGCACCCATTAACCTGCTGTTTTGTGTTTTTTTTTGTGGGGGTGGGGGTGGGGAGGTTGACTTGCTGAGGCACATGAAGAAAAAATAGGATTTTAATACCTACCGGTAAATCCTTTTCTCTTAGTCCTTAGAGGATGCTGGGGATGCTTCAAGAACCATGGGGTATAGACGGGATCTGCAGGCGACATGGGCACACTATAAGACTTTAAATGGGTGTGAACTGGCTCCTCCCTCTATGCCCCTCCCCCAGACTCCAGTTATAGGAACTGTGCCCAGGGAGATTGACTTTTCGAGGAAAATGATTTATTTAATTATTT